>NC_050203.1:8065000-8350000 GCF_013141755.1 Anopheles stephensi
GCTGCAACTTGCGAGGCGAAAGCTCCTAAGGATAGATGATTAATGACACCTTCAAATGCCCCGGCACAACCATTGCCCCGTGTGCGGCCTTATCGGCCACAAGCCGCTCCCAGTGTTGTTCTATTTACACACTTTATTATACAACCCGAGCTGAGTGATGAGTTCATCATTCATCCGTTTTCCAGGATGTTTTGTTTCGAAAAGGATTTTCAAATGTTTCAAATACTCATTCCGCGGAGGAGTTCTCGGAAAAACGCCGTAGTTATGTAGATCCACAAGTAATTAGAAATGAAACTTCACACCTCGTCGGGAGTAGGAGCCGAGCTGGGGACAACTGCAAAGGATGCCAGTAATTATAACTAGATCGGCTCCGCAATGCTGGCCGAAAGTTAGCGTTGAAGCATTTTCTGCACAGCTGCGCCTCAACTGATGCAACATACGCGCACCGACGGGAGCAAAAACTCTTAATTGAATGGCGTGCCCCATTCTGGACGCGTCTGCAAGCGCAATGCAAATGAACTTATTCCGTCCGGTGGGACTCGTCGTTGAGTTTGTTGGTGGAAAAAGTTTGGGAAAATTACAGAAAGCTACGTCGAGTTTCTTGTTTTTTAGTCTAAGCTCTCATTCGAGCGCCATCAGATCAAGATGGACCACGGTTGTGTTCTCCAGGCAAACAAATAAACTAAAAAAAAACCCACCGGAGAAGCAAATGAGGAAATGAGAATAGTTTTTGAAGAGCTTGGCTGACAATAAAACGATGGCGTGCATTAGTGGTTTTTACTGAGTAAATTGATATAAAATTGAAATTTCATTACGGAGCAAATTAACTGGGGAAGGTTTTTTGCTGAGCTTAGGTCCGTAGAGGAGTATGTCATTAAGAAGCTACATTTCATGGTTTGTAAATGTTTCCTACATTCTTCAAATTTCATAACACTAGCAAAACGTTTAAAAATGTGCAATAATAGTAGGGAAAAAGCTCCCTTACTCCCTTATAGTCCAAAGATTGATGAAGTTTACTTTCGATTCCACTTTGCTTGCCTAAACAAACGTACTTGCCCGCTGTTTTGGCTTTGCCAGCTATGCACCACCGACTGGTTCGTTATTTATGAACCATTCGAAAAGATTGATGAATTAGCAGCACAAGCCACAGCAGCAGCACAACAACAGTTCTGCACCGCAACTATTATTCCCTCGCGAGGTTACGCCGCTGCATTTACGAGCATTGTATCACCCTCAAGTCGCCAACGTTTATCCACGTGTTTTCGCCGCCTTTCTGTGGATTATTACTTCTTGCGTTGCTGTTTTTTGTTCTTATTTATCGTTTTATCGTTTATCTGCTCGCCCGTCTGACCTTCGGCACGCTGCCAACCGTCATGTTCGTGGTGGTTATTTGTTTTGCTTGCATAGCCCTTCCGAGCAAGGTTTACTTGGCCGAACGTGATCGCTGGCGGTGCATCCTCGCGGTGTGCAATCGCGGAAGGATGATAATTTTTAAACCACAGCCACCACAGCCCGTTTCTTGCCCGATAGAAGGTGAGCAAAGCGAACGGCGGTTCAAAGGGTAGCCTGCCACGCTCCCCATCATCCGGAAGCTACCGCTGGATGATTGATGATGGTGCCCCATAAATATCGTTCCCTGATCGATACTGCACTCGGTTGCCGCAATCTCGCTTGCGCAACACGCGTCACACCGAGCGATAAGACATAAGACCACTGCACCAACCACAGCGCACAACTTTAAAGCCCCAACCGTAAAGCACTGATAAATCGAACATTAATTGGGCAGTTTCGGTGGGGAAAATTTTCATTTGATTTTATGATAACGCTTGCCGGTGTGGGGCGTGTGCCAAGCTGTTACAGGTGCCCGGCAATGATCATGCGACACTAGTTTGTTGCTGGTGTTTTCATTTTGGTCGTAAATATTGTCCAGGTATTTTATTATCGGTTTTACCAGCTGAAGAGTGTAGCTATTTTTATGTCCCATCAAGAACGCACTTTAATCCATCAACTTTGCAGTGGACTAGAAGACGGGGATGGCTGTTGTAGCAACATTGTGCCATTGCGACCCGAACGTCATGCCATAAACTATCTTCATTATGGAGGTTTTACGATTAAGCGGCGTAAGACCAAACCATAGACATTGGGACCTTTTGTAAGCTTTACCACCACCCACACCAAATACATGTAATTGCAGCAAAGTTTCGATGTCACGCGAGATGCCTCCCCAGTTCTTCAGGGAACAGCAAATACACAGAGGCAGCAATGATTCAATGTTCAGCGGAACTACCACTGGTGACGGCTGCACGTTGAGACAATTGCATTTCTGGTTGCATTGGACTTGTAAACCCACCAAAAGCTCCTTCCCAAAACACGTTTGGTTATGCTTACATTTTTGCGGGAACCGAAAACCACACACGGCGTCATTGCTAGAACTCTCACCGCGAACGCGACAAGTTCAGCCGAGGTAAGGAACACGCGTCGCAAAGTTTTCCCTTTGCTCCATTTATGTGCTTAATGGAAAATGTGCGAATCGCGCAGTGGGATAAACTTTTCCTGCCAGCTCACAAAAGCGTTCGAATTGACTGCGCGTCGAAACCTCACCCCAAAGGATCGCGGGAACTGACACCGATAGGGCAAATTTGATGAAAGTGCTTCGGGCGGGCAATTCCAAGACTTGGTTCATACATTCATGCTCCACGAACGCGAGGATAGATATCGCTGGCTGACCCGCGAAGGTAATTACATTTCAAAGTTTGATTGTAAGAGAGCGTTAACTTTTTCGCCCCCCAAAATGAAGTAACGTGAACTAATAACAAGAACTCCCAAAGAGCACACCAAACAAACGCTAAATTAAACATAAATTTGTCAAATGTCTCAACAATGTGGGTACTTGTGTGTGACCTTACACCCCGGCTCATTCGCGTTCGGTTCTGCGGTTGGTTGATCCCGTTCCCACTCGATTGCCGCAAAGCTTCTTCACTGACCCATAAATACTAATCTCTTGCGGAAAGCAACTCCCGACCAGAAGGGACTTATCGTCCCGGCAATAAACAGACATCTCACCTCCCCTCACACAAACAAACAAATCGATCAACGGAAACGCAGGTCCACCGGAAGATACGGCCCCGAGGGCTCCCGGAATCCAGGATCAGAACGCAACGATGCGTTCCGATTGCCGTGGTCGGTGGAAGATCATTTTAAAGGCCTGCTTTCCTGCTGTATCGTTTAAATATTGCAAAACCACCATGAATTAATTATGGGTCTCTAATTTCTGACAATTTCTACCACGCGCCGGCTTCGAAAGCGTCGGTGGCCATGTGCAGTGAAGTGTCGCCCAGCGCTGAAGAAGCAAACCCTGGCCGTGGCTTACCGCAAACGCAAGCACCCGACAAATGACCACCACCACCACCCGCATTGTCTTCATCCGGTTCTCATTCTCCTTCCTGCTAATTAAAGCCCGGGTCTCGGTGCAAAATGCCAAGTTCGCACCGCAGCTGAGCATAGCTAATCGGTGTCGGCTTGAGATGGGTTGGCGCGAACGGGGAGAACATCTCCGGCATCTAGATTGGTGGCCGGCGCAAGAATCTTAATAAATCATCCCGGAAAGTCGTTATCGGTACGACGACCGGTAAGACGCTGCGGACCTTCCACCGTGCTTTATCCGTCTTACTTCGCGCCGGGTTTCTCGCCATCTCGCTCGAACGGGCTCAGTCTCCTAGGTTCCAGCAAGGTCTCCGGTGATGTTGCACATCGCAGAGTTATTCCACGGGATACAAATGAAAAGTAAACGGTTTGCTAACTCGGTATGCAATCAGTAAAACATAATTCTACCGAATCCCTTTTTTTTGCTGGTCGCTTCCCATCCAGGGAAAAGAAGCGTTAGAACAATCATTAAAGATTCTTTTGGCCACAGGGATACAACAAAAAAGAACCTTCCCGAACGGCACCCGTAAAGATGGATCCCCAGCACACCGGGCAGAACAATCTATTTTATTCCTTTCCTTTGCCAGCTTTCCACCGGCTCACCAGGGAAACTCTTTGCGCAAAGTGGTAAAGCAAACGATAATATAAAAGAGTTTCGCAACGGACGGTACACGCGGAAGCAAGCTCCCCCACGCTAGAGTTCGGGAGTTCGGTATGGTGGCCTCTTAATAGTATCATTAAACCGTAATGCCGAGCGTAATTATCGTAACCATCTGCCACCGGGTCGAGAACGAGATATGGGCAGAAAACTAGCGCTGGCGCTGGAGAAGTCTATTTGGTGCACCATTTGGTTTAAGAGAAGCGCGGTGCATCACAGGAACAACAACAAGGAAGCTAAAATAGTTAATAGCGGCAGCAGACAGGGCTTTCCCCCCGCACCTTTCCTTAGCTTGGCTCATTACTATTTTGCTTTGCTATCGAACTTTTAAATCGTTCTACGCAAATCAGGCCTTTCTCTCTCTTTCTCTGTCTCTGTTGTCCGATCGCCATATGGCGATATATAGAGTGTGGTGTGCTTAAGATAGCGGCTTTCCTTGTTGCCTCATCGAAGTAATGGCCACTTTAAGCTTAAACAATGTTTTGCTCTATTCATTGATCGATTGGAAGTACGTGTGAATGAATGGGTTCGGTTAAATTGATGCCTTTAACGGTCATCCTATAAGCCTTTAACGGTGCCTATAGGTAGAAAAGAGCAATTTAATCTTTTCTATTGATGCGTTTTGTAAACAATCGAGTGTATTACCGAGCTTGATTGTTAGAGAAATGCTCACCAATATGTCATATTGGTATTATGGGCTGCGATCGCTTCATCCGTTTGTTTAGAGAGATTAAAATGCACGCTCGAGCTTTTACTTTACTGTTGGTAGTGAAAAATGTGTGTGTGTGTTATCTCTGGCACTTTTGTTATACCGCTTAAGCTCGTTAGAGAATATTCCGTTCGAGTTTGAGAAAAGCCAATAATGTAACGCGTACCACTTTGATAACGAGCAATCAAATAAAGTGCTCTGTGTGAATGAAAACGTAATGCAACAATGCGTCATTCATTGATTGCCATGCAGAAAGGGCCAATGCACTATTCAAGCTCGATTTTTGATCCCACTTTGCGGCGAGTCTCTTGACTCATTCACCAAAACGCAATCGTACCTAATGACACCGAGCAAAAGTCTTAACCTTCACACCTTGCCGAACGACTTACAAACTTGCTCCTGCTCAAGAACGATAAATTTAATTTTCACTTCCAAGACCAACCGGTGGTTCGCATCTCAGCTTTTTCGCAGACACACACACACACACGCACACACTCCACCATAAGGCATGCGAGAGCTTTCGCTTTCGTCTCGCAAGGTACTGGCTGCCAAGCAAACCGTCAGCAAGTCAGCCACACCTGATATCGAGCGGTTTTTCCGCGGCATCCAAACGAAAACAGGGCACCTTCTTCAACGGTTTTCCCTTTTGTTTTTTGCTTGATGTAATTCCATTGCTGCCCTGTCCTCCGCAGCTCCTGGCCTGTGACGGTGACCCGGTACCCCGGCTTCGGTAAATAACTCGAGACATTAGCAGTAGCTGTGAAAGCATGTTCAATGCCGGAGGACAACACGTACACAAAGCGAACCAGCCCCGGGCCCGACCGGTTTGAATGGTGGCGAGGACGCAAGTGAATAAAATCACAACCGGAAAGCGCCGAGGTGAAGCAGAAAGATGAAAGCGCAACAAAGCGCGGCCACCGTCGATAATGTAAGCAGCTGACGTTAATAATTAATGTGGAAAATTTTGAGGATCTTCTCGGTGCCTGCGGGCGTCGAGCGATGTGCCGTGGCTCCTTGGGATTACGATGGCAGCAACAGCGGCATAACACACGCGGGTCGAAGCTGACGAAAGAGAGAGAAAGAGAGAGTGAGGTTCCAAATTACCTGGTGCGCACATCGTCGACTTCGTAAGCCAGGTCCTGGTCGATCCAGTATCCACTCCGGGCATGCTTACGCCCTGATTGGGGCGAGCTTCTTTGCTGTCCGACAAAGCTGTCTCGCGGGCCACTCCCGCGAGAGTTACTATTTTGCTACGAGGCTTCGCCCAACATCGCCCAGGAAGTGTGTCTAGTAGCTAGGGAAAATTTGAAACGAAAATTCATCGCCAACACGGTTGCACGGACCGGCCAAGTGTACCAGGGCAGGGCCAACTTTTAATATGGCTAAATAGTGCTTCGCACCTTAGCTGCCTACCTGCCGGTAGCCTTAATTAATCTTCGTTTCGGGAACGATCAGCACGAAATGGCACTCCTCTTAGCGTTGCAGCTTAATTGTGGTGGAATTTTCCCATCGGCATGCTTGAAACGTTCACTTCCTGCGGCGCGATAAACAACAGAATTTGTTATCGAAAACGTAAAACATGGAGCAAATCGGCTGGTGGTAGTTGATTTTTTCCGGGCAATACATTATACTGTTCTGTGCTTATCTTTAACGTAACGTCAGTTTTCAGATAACTCTTTACCACTATTTACTGAGTCCAGAATTCCATCCTGAAGACTAAATAAAGGAGACTGATTTAACTCCAAGAACTACCAGGACTCCTGTCCAATGTCCAATAGGCCTCCAGCAACTACGGCTTATTCCTGAGAGTTTGACTACTGTTCAGACATTCAATGCCTCTTGTGGGGCTTCAGAATAATCGTTAAAATCGTACCACATTTTTAATGCACACTTTGCACCACTTTAAACAAACAATAGAACAAACCGCCCATTTGCTCCAAACCGGGCGTGATAATGAAACGGCTTATCAACACCGAAACGAAGCACCTCAAAAGCGTTGCACAGTCTATGGAAAAGCTCCACCTACTTTGTCCAGCTCGAGAAAACCGCACGGAAGCCATTGAATAGCTCAGTTAGTAAAATATTTTAATATACCACCCAAGCCACCAGCCGTGAACCGGCTTCGGATTGCATCCTGTGCGAAAGTGCCAGCACCAACAAGGCACACAAATGCCGTAAGGTGACATTCGTAACCGGAACACGCGTTTGATTATCGTCCGACATCGTATCGGACCGCAGGCGCTGATGGGACACATCATCCTTCCTCTTCAGCCCCCGTTCCCCCTGCTCCAACTCCACCCCTCGTGTTTGTGGGTTCTGATTCTGTGCGGGGTGAGAAAACAGTTGTTAGATTTGCATATCAAACATAGTCCACTGGGGTGAGAATCCAGTAGAGGATCCTTACCTTGGTCCGGATGGGAAACCGGCGAACCAGCTCACGTGTGTGTGTGTGTGTGGGTGAGCAGTGTTTGCGGTCAACCACCATCATCGTCATCAGCATCTAAGAATCAGCATCCACCGAACCACAACCGATCGAAACCATGTCCAGCTACGTGGACGGACTTTGACTTGTGAAGAAAATCGAACGAAGCGTCACGGATTCCCAACATCACGCGCGCTCCACACCGTTTCCGATGTTCCGGCCAGACCGCCTGGCACAAATCGATGACAAAAGGGATGACCGCGCGCGCGTCGTTGCTAATGGCGCTGGTAGCCATAAAAGGAGGAGGACACAGGAAACTGCCCGGCCCGCTTCCCGGAACGCACCTGTTGGTTATGTGCGCTGCATTGTTCAGTTGTCATTGCAATCCTGCTGGATTCTGTGGAATCGACAGTATGCAGTTCTTGCACATTATCACCAACATCGGCCCACACAGAAACGCCGGGGCCAAGAGATAAACCGAGTGAATTGTGTAAATGTTTACCAATTGCTGACCACCGGGCTCACCTTTCGACCGGAACCAGACCAACTTGCTACCGCCGGCTACTAATGGCCCTTTCGGCCCGGGCATACAAAATTGCACCCCGGAAGCCATATCGGTAGGTTCGACATCCGTGCGAACACACTATTTGGATGCTGAAGCAGGCCGGGCGGCCGGAGAGAGTTGTTGATTCAGTTAGTGACTTTACGGTACGGTTCGGCACGAACTTGCAGGTGTGCTGAACGTTTTCTTCCCAGCGAGCGGAACAACAACGACAACGAATGCCGAATCAATCAAACATCGCAACATCGAGGAAGCAATTTAGCATGCTTGCTCCATTTGTTTGCGGCTCGACCGTGCAAAGAACGATAAACCCTAGCCTTCTGATTGAAATGATTCAATAGCTGTGTCTTACCTTACGATCCTATCCTGAAAAACTAGAACCCTTGTCAAAACGGGTTCCAGCAGTGTTTGAAGAAATTAACCTTATTGCTGTCTAACTCTCCTGTCCGCTTTCGAAAGGTGTTAATTTGATCGATTTGTTTGAACTCTCATATATAATGCAATATATTCGGTTGTCTCATCTGACGAGGGCTTAAGGACTTCCGAGAACGAGGACCACACGGGCTAAATAGTGTCAAAACTAACTTCCTCTTTGCTAAATCGATTCTATGCCCGGGTGAGGTTTGAAGCCGATGTCCCACGGTGAGAACGATTGATGATTGATTGCATACTATTAGGCGCTTTTGCCTGTAGAGCGAACTTAGTGGTAAATATTGTTTCTAGTAGCAATATTCTTTAAAAATCGACAATACTTTTTCACAATGAATAATAAACGCTACAAAGGGCTTTTACCATTAGCATCTCCATCAGGACACTCAGATTTCGCACGAATTGTGCCATGAAACGCAACCAGCCAAACGATATCGATAAACCAAGGCGAACGGAACGCTTAAAACACTTCGCCGAGAATTAATTGCTTCACTGCGCTGTGTATATTGTGATGCTTCCACGAGACAAGACTCTACCGGCCTGCAAATAGACGACGACGACGACACCAGCAACCGCCGGCAAATCGGCAAAGAAGACTGCTTTTCTAATTGAATAATAGCTCCGGATCAGTTTCAACCTCGAAAAAGCGCCTCGCAAACGCGCTGGCCCAAACGGCACGACCGGCATGCGCCTTCGCCTCGATGTGACGAGATACGCCTCATTTCGGTTGATTTATCGACTGAAATTAATTCACCCCGTGCTTTATATCATCCTTAATTCCCGCTACTCACCGAAAAGGGAGACGGGCGGTCGGTGCAAAATGGATTTGAAGCTTTCCGGGCCGGATGTCCTTGGCAAATTCACGATGAAGATTCACCCAACAGTATTCAGCTTGACTCTTCATGCTCTGTTGCAAAGCCACGCTGATAAGGCACCAGCGAGTCCGTTTTTCGATGATGCACCAGTCAATGGCATTCCTCGAGAAGCAGAAGAAGAAGAAGAAAGTGCCTATTGGTGTCTTTTGTGTGAGTGTGTGTGTTTGAGGTCGGTGTAAGAAACACACCTGAGCATCACGATGAACCTCATTGAGCACCCCGAAATAGCTGGATTGTTGGACCCGCACTGTCCGGTGCACGGGAAGTGGTCCTGCAAATGCAATCCTGCCCGGGACTGTCTGGCAATAACTTTCGATCGTTGACGCTCCATAAAGTCCATGCGTTTGCCGTTACCATCCATCTATCCCGACGTATCTTTGTCACCGGCTAATGGTGGGACACATCATCTGCACCCGCCTCTAGCGGGCTCCAATATTTGCATACCGCAAGACGTAAAGAGTTGGCTGGGTGGTTGGTTCGGATGGTGCACTAAAATACGATTATATTCGTCCAACTCGGTCGAAGCGTGTTAGTAGGTGGCAAGCATCGCTATCTGTCTGCCTCTATTCCTTTGATGCACCGTTTATGCGATCCTGCAACATCCTAGTTCGGTTTGCGAAATATCGAAACCCATACCCCGAAAACAGGCTTAAACTACTGGCTGAAAACACACGCCAGAGATACGGAAATGTTGCACTATTTTCTAAACAGGTCCCACACAAAAACAAAACCCATCCCCTTCCCCTGCTCCCTCTTGTAGTGTTGCCTTCGACGCTATACAAAAACATGTCAAGTAATTTAAGGGATTGGACAAATGGTTTGGACATTACCGGGCGGGAAGGCAACATCGGTCCGTCTTTGCGAGCTGGAATCCCAACCAAAATACGCTCTCGTGTGGTGAAGGAAGCTGGGTCTACCACCAGACTATACATTGTTTGGTTCGGTGCTCACCTTCCCATTTTAAATGTTCTACTGTACGCATCCGACACGCCACGCTTCGGTAGAGTTTGATTGAAAAATGTTTGCATCCAGCACACACACCGAAGTTCGATTCTATGGAAGCTTTCCTTGAGGTTGAACGGGAGCGGACCTGAGGATCTAATTTATGACTAGACGCGATGCAGCGAAGCGCTGGAGATAAAACTTGGCAGGTATTCTGCGTAGAAGTATTTAATTAAGCGGATGGAATTCCGGTGTTTTGGAGCTTATATTGCGCGAAGATTTTTCCTGGTTGTTTAATTGTTCTATGAGTAGGCGGAAATGAACTTCAAAATTACAGTAACGAACTTTTTATTTAACTTAACAGTAATCAAACATTATTTCTCTGATGAGATTCTTGATGTGCTAACATCATCAAGGATGCAACGTCCTCTAAGTGAATGTGTTCTTTTGATCTTTCCAAAGGGACAACTTTGAAGAATGGCTCACTTGTTTTGTGCTCTCGAGCTCGGCAGGACAATAAGCAACAAGGTGAAACCGGCTGACTAGCTGCGCCCACGTGTCACGTCAAGTTCTTCAGGCAGCGATACAAATTCCCGTGGCTCAAAAGCATACATACTACACTTTTAAATTGCGACAACAAGCGATTGAAATGGATGCAACAACAACAAAAAAAAGGGACAACAATCGTTTTGTGTACGGTTTTGTTTCCCCCCGCAGGGCATATACTGGAACTAACATTATTTAGCTGAATGGGATGTTGCATCAAGCCGGTACCGGTACGAGCGATTGATGGAGAGCGAGAAAAAGAGAGATGGAGCACGAAAATAAAAAGACGTATCAACGCAAACGATTTTGCCCCGCATCGTCGAACTCTGAACCGGACCCTGGACCCACTCGGGCTGGTGCACAATTTTCCGTGCCGGCGACCTTTTGTTGCCTAGCCGAGGCAACCCCCGGGCGTTACCAGGCAGTCAATTTTCGTCTTCAATTTAAACGTGAGCATTTTACGGGGGGAGGGAGGGGGAGGGGAAGGACACCCATCCTGGTGACTGGCGTTAGGCATGAAGAGATGATTTTTACTAACCACCAGACAAATAATCCACCGCTCGTGGCCAGTCGGCAGAGCGCATCGCTCGCACTGCTGATAAATCCATTCGGCCAACAGGGAAGGGCGAAGATATCCGTCCAGCCCGTCCGAAACGCATGTTGCCACCGACATGTGTCCAACGGGCGCAGCTGGATACGGCCAGTCTAAGCGATAAACTACCATCACTGCCGCACTGAGGCGCTGTTGTCTGCAGAACAAACAAAAAAAAACGCCACTCCGATACGTGGAACTGTTGAGCTGGAGCAAGTTGTTGGAAATTTATAAACAACAGACACATTTTCGGTGTACGAGGAAAATGTTTTAATGAAAGCGTGGACTAATTGCTGGCTCCTTATATCCTCAGGAACTTCAACATTAATATCTTCAATATTGTAATTTTAATATTTTTAGCTTAAACTCCGATGACACATCTCACCAAACGAACACTGCCTTATCGAATCCGTGTGCTGAGGTCACCGGTCCCAATGTCCCAGCACTAGCCCGACCGACCGACCAAGGACACCGAGAGTGCCGGGACAGACACAAGGGTCCCGGCAAATCCATGGTTTTCATGAGTTTTTATTTCCTGCATGTCTCGGAGTACCGTTTTTGTACCGCAACGTTTCAGCGAATCCGAGCGAGCTGTTGGTCTGGGTCCGGTTGCCGCAAAATGGAATCGTTTATTTTCATTTGACATTCAACCGGGGCCCCCCATCGACCTAAACATGCAACATTTTCCAGCAAAACCCAGGCACCCATTCCTAGCTTTGACCACCGACCAGAGCACCGGAGCACCGGTCTGCTGTGTTTATTCTACGCAGCATCCACAGCACATCACCTCGGATGCAGTCCAATGCACTTGCTGCCATGCACCCGGTGTGCTGGTCGTCTAGCTCTTTGTTGCAGGTTCTACGGGACAAAACTTTTACCTGATGTCATTTGCCAGATTTTCCAGTCCCTTCGCCAGTACCATCGAGCACGAAAGGACATTATTTGTGTTTATAGTCAAAGTGTCTAAGCCACGATGAGCGTTTGGATTGGTTTCAGATTTTGTGGCGCAACGCAACGAGAGCAGGATTTTTTGGGGCGAAAATCCCGTTCGTTCGTTCCGATTTTTCCCAATCCAGGAGTACTGTTGAAGGAAAAATCGACATCCACTGCATCACAGCGGGAGTATCCGACACGCAACCCACACGAAGCCATCTTCTTTATGCAAATTAATAAGATTTCAGTGTGGAGCGAACCTGGTAACGGAAAATAAGTTGATTATGCTCGATGCACCCGATGCACCCGATGTTACAGCCGTGTGACAGCGAATGGTGCAAGTTTTTCTAGCGGATTGTGGCTTGTAAAATGCACATAAACATAATTAGCTTCCGTTGGCGGGGGTGGTGGCACCGGTGGAGAAGTTGGGCCGACCTACCAAAGTACGGTATGAGAAAGAATGCTTTATAATGCAGCCGAACGATATGCGATGCGAGAGTTTGGTTAAGCGAGTTGAGCATTAAAACTGGGAAGTAGCTTCAAGAACACATCAAATCAGACACAATGGTTTAAGAGGTGGACATCGGATTGGAGCTAATTTAACGAAAGTATTCTAGGTTTCTATTCTAGACTAGAAACTAGAATTGGACTTAATTTTATAGATCGAACTTCAATAGTCTTTGAATATTTTAGTGAGTAATTATTACACAACTGCCACCCCTGATCAGGACCACCGTGCGAGACTCATTCAGTGAAGATTACTGAGCCAAAAACTTTTCCCAAGTACATGATCATGCTCTAGCTCATAACTCTGGTGTGTACTAAAAACTTCCAGCACAAATCCACTCTGCTCAGCTGTAATTAAACACGTAACGACCTAAATCAATATGGCACTAGTACACCTAAAGTGCGTGCTCCAGGAAGCGGGGGGTGGTTTTCGTTTTCTTTTAGCTCAAAATTTCCCACCCTACAGCCCCCATATCGAGTGCCGTACACCGTGAAGTACAATTAAACTTCATTATCGTTGCAATAACTCTCGATACAAACGTAACCTTATAATTCAGTGACAATTGCACCACTTTTACTCCGTGTCGAATCTTGGCACGTTTCGATACCCTGGCAGTCCCGGGCATCCGAAAACAGCCACACACACACCACTTTAAAGTGCCGCCGTAAGGCGACAGCAGCAGTCACAACAACGACGACGATGATCCTCCCATTCGAAGGCAAGCACACGCCACCAGCACACGTACATAGCGTGGTACGCTGGTAAATTAAACAGTTTCCGTTAATTACACTTCACATCATTACGAACCTTCGCCGGTGCCGGCCGGGGTCGCTTATCTGGGCGGGAACGGTAACGCAATCGAAAGCGAAATCCGTGATGCCTGTGTGTGTGTGTGTATGTGACACAGTCAACTATGTGTGAAGAAGGTTCCATCCCCGGGATTTGGGGCTGGAATCAGGACCGACTGCTAACACCAAGCGAACCCGGGAGAACCGAACCAGCCCCGGTCTCGTTTACGGCACAGCAGTCTTGTGCTTGGCAGTGAGCTGAGGACGCGCTTCGGTGACGCGCCATCATTACAGAATCGCGTGAACCACAAAATCTCCAAGCTAATGAAGAAGGGCACCAGCGAACGAACGAACAGGACCGATCGCGTGTACGCTAGGATGCGAGCCACCTCCTAAAATGACACGAAGAAACAAATCCTTATTAGCATCTTAAATTGGATTACCAACTTTATTCTGGCACGACTCTATTCGTTCGCTGGTCGTGTCCTTCACCTTTTGATTTCTAAATCTGGTGTTTGGCTTGCTTGTCAACGGTACGCTGAAGAGAGTGTGATGTTGCATGGTCGTCGTCAGATTTGGGTTTTCATCGATGGCTACAGGTTAAATGATGGAGATGATCCAATCCTTCTTGGTCGTCAATCCGTATCGACCGTAAAGCGTGCCCTGTTTGTGGCGCTAAATGAGCATATCTATGTTGCTAGTAGCTTGAAAATCAAGAATTTTTCAAAACAATCCATTATTTTATTTCATTCTTCAGGAAGGATTGTTGGATGAAGCGATTAATTTTCCTGAATCGCAAAATGGCATAACGAACGAGAAACAAGAAAGAAATGATAGAGAGAATCGAGAGAAATCAACGAGAGAGAAATGAGAGAGAATCGAGAGATAAGTAAGAGAGAAATGAGCGAAAAATTGAAGAGAATCTGGAGCGAAATGAGGGAGATTCGTGAGAAAAATGAGAGAAAAATGAGAAAAATTCGAGAAAGAATCAAGAGATAATTAAAATGGATAAGAAAAGGGAGCCAATCGAGAGATAAATAAGAGAGAATCGAGAGATAAAACAGAGAAATATTAGCGGTAATCGAGAGAGAACATAGAGAGAATCAAGAGGGAAATTAAAAATAACAAAGAGACGAATGAGAGAGAATTGAGAGAAAAATGAGAGAGACTCGAGAGAAATATGAGAGAGAAACGAGAACGAATGGAGAGAGAATCGAGAGCGAAATGGGAAAGAATCGAGAGAGGAATGAGTAAGAATTGAGGTATAATCGAGAGAAAAACGGGAAAGAATTGAGAGAGAATAAAAAAAATACGAAAGCGAGAAAAAGAAAAAAATCTCTTTCAATTCTCTCTCATTTGCACTCATTAATCTCTCGATTCTCCCTCACTTCTTTCTCGATTCTTTCTCATGTCTCTCTCATTTTACACTCAAATCTCTCTCATTCCTCTCTCAATTATCTTTCGATTCTCTCTTCTTTCTCTCGATTCACGCTCATTTCTCTTTCAATTCACGTACATTTCTCTTTCAATTCTCTCTAATTTCTTTCTCGGTTATTTTTCATTTCTTTCTCGATTGTCGTCAGAATTTCTCTGGTTTCTCTCTCGATTCTCTCTCATTGCTCGCTCGATTCACGTTCATTTCTCGATTATTTCTTATATCTCACCATTCCTTCTCGATTCTCTGTCATCTTTTATGCCATTTAGAGATTCAGTTGCCAAATTACTCGGTTTACAGTGGCTTTTACCGGAATCTTCATTATATCAGAGATGGTTGAACCTCTTTATAAACTTAAAAAGACAAAATATCGTCTCAAAGACGCTCTACTTTCTTCATATCAATCATGATCACCTAGCAAACCAATACAACCAAGACATGAAAGACTGACATGCTTACGGAAACAGAAACACGCCACACAAAAATGCATTTCAACATTCAATTATGCACTTATTGAATCAAACCCCGGCTTATGGTGCAGCACTGATGAAACAATGCTGGCTGCATCTACGCAACGAACGATTGCTTTGTCCCCGAGCGGGGTCATCGTACCCATCGCTCCATATCGGCCCCATTCATTTCGGCCAATTTAGTGATGTTAACAAATCTAACTTGACTCGGCTCCGCACAAAGTAAACGTTCCCTTTTGTAGTTTGAAGTGGCAGCAACACACACAAAAGAAGCAAAACGCCTCCCCATGCTGACGTGATATGTGTCAGTTCTGGTTTGTGGAAAAGCATGCAAAGAACTCTTCAAAGGACAATATGAAAATGTCTCCCCATTCAGGTCGACCTGAAGTGGTGGGCTACAGGTCCGAGCTTCTCCTAACAATACTCAGGTCAATCATAACGCAGCGCAGCCCATTGTAACGAAACTCCCAAAATCAATTCCAGGCAATTAGAACCTCTAACGCAAACCGATTGCGACGGAGGTTTTATTTTGTGCTCTCTTGGGGTCGCTTGTTTCTTTTTTTTCGGTCCACCATACCGCACCATAACCAACGCCATTCGCTGCACCATTTGCACTGGTTTGTTGGGGCCGTTGGGGTCACCGAAAACCACCACCGGTGCATCAATGGCACCACCCCAAGAGTACGCATTAAACCGTGCCCGCCGCAATCTCTGCACCATAAATTAGTCAAACCGAGCGCCAATCGCAGATTGGAGGATGACCGGTACTAGAGAGATATGTGTACGGTGCCCGTGCCGTACCGTGTGCTGCAGATACGGCACCGAGAACGAGAGGGGGAGGGGTATGGGAGATGGGGTTTGGAAGGGGGTAAAAATTGGCACCAAACCTCCATTTCACCGAGTGATCGATTACACCACACCGCACAGACTCCATTTGGCCAACGTGATGGCACGTGCTGTCGGTCGCGCGCGCACTCGCCCAGTAGCTCAGTAATTGCAAGCGCTCTGTCCCCCGGCCGGCCCATGTTGCACTTGCACATACTATCTACATATCGGTTACATCGGTTGCTCGGTTCTGTTCCACAATTTCACAGCAGAACGGTGAACCGTGATTCTCGATTGGACGGACGGGACCCAGGCTCCGGCTGTGGTTTTGTGGCCAATATGATGTATGCGCACTTGCCGCTTGCTTTGTGCGCCTGTGGTAACACGGTACTACGGTGCGGAATGAGGGGGATGCTGTAACCTGCACGATTCTTGACTACGGCAACAAAAAACCAACCATGGAATTGGAGCCATCGTGCATAATTTATTCATTAAAACTATCATAAATGATAATTATTTGCAGGCGAATATGAACAACCACAGTTACCAATACGTCGAGCTGGACAACAATTTTCGCGGCCCGCAAATAACCATAAGGCCCCGTAAAGCATCACATACATATTTACTATGGATATTGATTATTTTTGGTTAATACTCTTATTAAAAATACGTTAATATATGGAAGATAAATTAATTTAAACTTTTAAAGACTCGAACGAAGTGTTACAATCGAATTGATTTTCCTTCCTTCCTTGGCACTTCAAGCTCGAGTGGTCTTGGCCTGCCATTTCTGGCTTTCTGGGACTTAATTTTACCTATAGTAAAGTAGTCAGCCCTACGTTGGATGGGATTTGCACCCCGGTCCTGCCGTGTGAAGACCGGCGCCGCTGACCCCTGCCCCGAATTGATTTTAAGTGTCTTTATTCGGTACAGCCGTGGACATTAAAGAAAATGTTTGTACCACTAAGTTAAACATTATCCAGATGTTTAGCTCCGGTTTTCCTTTCCGAATAATGATTGGAAACAAAATGCTTTGTTAGGTTTGAATACTCAGTTGAATATTCAGTTTAATTCTATACAAGTGGAAGCAGCATGCACATCTCTGGTTCGAAGTTATCAGAGGGTTGTGTCCAGAGATATAGCCTGGTAGTTTAGCACATCACCAACAGACATTTTTTACCTTCTTTTTTAAGTATTTTCGTCTTCAATTTGTCCAGATGCCAGCTCACTGCATATAAAAAGTTCCCTTTATCTTCCCTCTGGGAGAAACCTATCTAGACCAAAATCTATCCACGATCTTCAAGGTTATAGCCCCCGAAGATCACCGAAGCATGAGATCACACGATCGTCGATCAGAAAACAACATAAAAGTGCAATTTATATTAACCGAAACCAGATGTTGTGACATGTATATCCCCTTCCATGATTTCTTTAACAACATTAATTGGTTAGCTGCCATTCGGCACATGTGTAAAAAAAGCAAGCAAACGATGGCGAAATTCACGATCGATCTTGTGTCGTGCGTCGTGATCATCCGCCTGCTGCTGCTCTCAATTTCGTCAGTTAAAGGCAAACACACCAGGAAGAAATCCCCGTACGACCCATACCCATGTGTGGCCCCGTGCCGGTGAAACCGATTGAACTGTCCAACAGTGTAATGTTGGGCACGTTTTGGACATGGCACGAACGATCGATTCGCGCACACGCTCCGAACGGGGTCGAGAAGGGCCAAATTAGAATGGTTGGGCTTTCCCTTTCTAATTTTCTACACGGTTTCGATAGGCTGTGGAGTGTGGACGATCGTGTCTACAAGAAACGAAGTTAAGGTCCTAGATTTTTGAATAGTTTTTATCCCAAACACATTTAATGTCTCCCAATAAAACCCTAAATACCAACCTTCCGGTGAAATTGTTTGCATGACCCTCTCTCGCTCTCTATCTTCCTCCATGCTCGATCTCTATCAACAAAAAACATGATAAACATGATTTCCCACTGACCCATACGACCGGATACACGACACCGGTGTACGGTTCGGTTCTTCTTGCTGATGATTGAACGGTGCCTTGGGTAGTTCGATTTTTCTCCCCGCAAAACAGCCAAAAATCAACAAACAAACGAAGTGCCGAACGATTGATCTGAATGCCATCCTCACACAGGAGAACCCTTTACCAGAACACCAATGTCCTTCCAATCTTGCACGCGTACTTGCGCATCCGCATACACACGTAAGCTCCTCAAAAGACAACACGGCTCTGCTCGTTCGTTCCGAATACAGAGAATAGCGCCTCGGCCATCCTCTGCAAGTAGGCTGTATGGATAGATGGCTACCACGAAAGTCCCAACTCACTGGACGATGAATGTGTGTGTGTGTGTTGGTGATGAGCAAATAATAATATTTTGCTACCGAATTAAAACCCCCATTCGGTACGGAGACATCATCATCGATTGGGACACTACTTCATCTCGAGCCACGTGTCCACCCGCTAAGCCGTCCCGTGTTTCGCACACGTTGGCCGTTCCTTGGCACAAGGACCGAAAACAGTTTGACGGCCGATCGATTCGTCCGATCGATAGAAATGAATAAATTATGCCCCGTTGTTTGTTGACCCACCAACTCCAGGGTGCAGACGTTTAAGCGTTCGAACGAAAGGGTTTCGCCGTTCGCGCTCACACATCATTTGAAAGTATGATGAGAATGAAAATCCCGACCAACCGACCAACCAAACGCGCGACGTTGACATTGCCCTTTTACCCCGTTTTTGTGAGTGTGCGGAGTTCCGGGTCGGAGGACGCCGAGCTTTCAGCGTCAAGGTATCAGCCTGTCAGCGGGATCGGCCTGCCAAGGCTCGGGTTCACTGGAAATGGAGGATTAAACTACTGTTATCATACATTTACATTTAATGGATCCACTGCCAAACAGCAGACGGCGCCCGGCCGATTTCGGGTAAGAAAATCGGGGAGTGGCCAGGCTTAGCTGGTAAAAATGAAACTTTAATGACGTGTTGAGTGCGTTAAGCTTGATGATTGTACCGAATGGAGGAAATCGTGTATCCTCAATGTCTAGGTGGAAGACATCTGCCATCGCACTGTCCGAAATTGATTTAAAGCTTCCCTTAATCTGGTCAACGAAGATTTTTTTAACTTCGTTCCCCCCGGAAAATCACAATCCATCATGGAAAATGGCCACCGAATCTACCGAGATACAAAAGGGTCACCGAAACAAATTGGGGAGTCATCTGGTTGTTGGTTAACCTCGCTCTCTTTCCAGCTCCATACGAATTCCGATAGCTGAAGCGCTTTCATCCGGCAGCTAATCGATCCCAATCATTGCGTCCTATGTGTGTGTGTGTGTGACTCGATTCCCACACATGACACAGTCGCTTTATTCCGTATCCTGACAAGAAGGAATGCCAATTCTAATTGCTCTTTGCTCTTTAAACGATTTAACTCCGGCAGTACGACCGATGCTTCTGCCGAGCGCCGGGTTGGCCACATCGGTACGTGCCCTAGCAGTTGGACCAGCAGTAGCCTCCACTCATTTATGTACCTAGAATTGATAATTAATTCGTACTTCGGTAGCGCATGCAGACAATGGGAATCTGCTTCCGAACTACGGGAAAACGACACTGTCTGTGTGCTGCCAAAGGGGGAACGTCCGGAACGAACGTATCGAACCGGTTGGAAATGAATGATTGTTCCTAGCGATGTTGAGGATGGAGTGGCGTGATGATACTGGAACTTACATAGCTCACAGTTTAAAATGCGCCTATGTGTTCCAACTCACGTAGAAGTGGGATTGGATTTGCTCACCTTCAGCAATGAATAGCAACGAGCTCGACCGTGGCAGTAGTGACGATGATGGAGCATTGAAGATCTTTTAGCAATTCATGACCAGAGACGAAAAAGTGTCCCAAAGTAAATGTGATGTCCTATCAACAATGCATCACTGATTATTACAGAGTGCAAGATATTCATCCACCAAACAAAAAAAGGGTAGGCCTACCAGAATTAGCCGAGCCATTCGGACCATTAGGACCCGGATGTCTTGCATGTACACTCTTTCCACATCACCCGGATGTGCAACGATTTCTCGCACCTTGAAATAATAATCACTCCAACCAGTTCCGATACTCCGAAGTGCCGAATAAATGTCCTCAATGAAGCCCAATTGGGATTGCTAGCGGGGAATTGATAGTGATCATAAATGTGGCTACAAGCTACAGCGCCCTTTACTTGGTCTCCCACACTCGACCTTGCGCGTTAATGGAACCAGCCCCAAAACACACCTTGCCGATCTTGGTGGGGCACGCTAAATTTATGACATTACATCCGGGCTGGGGACCAATCCGGCTGCTGGACCGACTGCCTTACGGAAATGCGAAAATTCTGAACCACAGCTTCCACAAAGCTGCCAGGGTCAGCGACAAACCCGGCGCCCAGCACGACGACGAAACAATGGACGGAAATTAAATTTTACGAGCCCATGCATAAACGGACTGACGGTGTACGGTGCGGCCGTTTCCGAGATTTGTGAAACAGTTTTTCGGCGAACCGATCGGTTCACCGGTTCCGGAACTGGGAAACATTTGCCCCTGGAGGGCCGAGAGTTGAATGTCGAGCGGCGCGTGATACAGCAAACCCTTTCGGACGGGATTTTGGTACGATTGTTTCGAAAGCGTCCTTCGGCCGTGTGCTGGATGTTGCAATTGTACCGAGATGTAATTGCTTTTTATCGATTCTAGGAATCCGCGCAAAGGGAAGAATGTGGAGATGTTTGAAGGAACTGCTTTTTTTTTTGGGGGGGCTTACGTCAGAGTTGCGTGTTCTTCAAATTCTGCTTCGGTTGGTCCAAGTGTTGATAGTTAAGTTTAGAAGTAAATACTTTGGAGACTTTGATCCTCTCTTGTTCGCCTTCTCACTCGAAGTGTCTGAGGTTCAATGTCGGCCTCTTTCATGTAGGTTGAGCTCTGCGTTATGAAAGGGCCCTCAGATCAACTCCCCAAGGCTCCATACAGCGCATACAATGTATCCATTTTAAAGTAGCTAAAATATATTCATTCCTAGGGGTATTATTTATCCCCATCGCTTCACTCAACCTCCCCGAAGTATCCCTTCCGCTTTCCCAAACAAACGCAGTGCCCATTCTTTTAGATCCCGCTCTCCAATAAACCCGAGCAAGAATTATCCTTCGGTTGTCCACAATTATCTCTTCTACGCTTCACGCCAACCCCAACACGCATTTAACGCGCGAGACCTGCTGCGGGAAAAACTCGGCTAGAGTAAACTGGTCGGCGAGAATACACCCCCGGGAAAAACGCACACACAAACACATAGACCCACCATGACAACACCGACGAGACGGGAGGGAACGCACCCGAGTGGGTAACTTTATCGGTATCATCCCACCCCTATCGGTCCTTCCCGTTTGCACCGCTTGGGAGGCCACCGCAACGATGGATGAAAAATTATAATGAACTTGACTGACACGGCCTGGGAAAAACTGTTGAACTGGTAAACAGTGCTAACGAACCGTGAATAAGCGAGCATAAATGTTGCGTTTACGTTGCATCGAGTGGCTGCTGTCAGTCGGTCGGTCGGTCGATCTGTCGCAGGCACAGCTTTCACACCCCATCCCCCTGCTTCCGGAAGTTCCGGGCTGGATCGCCACCACCGATGCATTGTCAATTTCAGGCACTGGTCGGAACCATGTACTGCGGTCAAATATACGTCACATCGCACAAACCAGCCAGCTTCTGTGTGAGGTCGCACGCTACAGTGAGTTTCGGAGGTGGGCAAGGCAAGGCAAGGGTTGTTGATCGATGCGAGACTTCACCAGGGATGTAAGGACGCATCGTCAGGGTTGCGAACGCTCGGAGGCTTACACCAAAGGGAGTTGCAAAAAAGCGGGTCAACAAACGATGAAAGCTCGACGATTACGCTGGACTGGAAGACTCAGAGTTACTAGTAGGGAACCACCACAAAAAAGGGGCATGACTCTCCTTCCTGCTCTGTGTCCTCCAATGTCCTGAGCCACCCTATAAAACAAAGCAAGCCTTATTTTGAGCTGAAGTTAAGGATAGTTCTATAAAACTGTTTTGGGATTATTTATAGGACCAGCGCCGAGAGAGCGTAGAGTGTTCTACAAGATTTCTTCCAAATTTATGACCACCTTTCTCGAGTGTGTTCCCAACCTTCTGAGCTGGAAAAAGGGGTTTGGAAAAGTGTTTACCCATAAAAAAGCGGATGCATTAAGTCAAGTGAAAGCGCACCCGTGGACGACGATTTTCCACGAGGGTCAGTTTGAAAAAGTTCGCGCTCGGTTGGGCACGCAAAGGACACAACATCACCGTAATGAGCAACGTTTATTTTGTCACGAACTTTAACCAAGTCTACGGGCCAACCGGTCGGTATCGTCTTCGATTCCGTGCACTCGCTTCTGTGCCATCTTTCAACAAAAAAAAAACAGAAGGAAGAACCACACCACATCAAGTAGTAAACTGTCTCCGGGCAATGTATTTTCCTTTAGCTTGGAACTGGGAGGAATGGATCATCACGCAAAAAACCCAACGCTCCCCGGACAAGTATTATTACGGTGCAGTTTTACGAGCACTGAAACTTTACTGATCTTCTGCCCCTGTGACGATGGGGACGATCGTCTTCAGGTTCGGAGCAGCACAGACCGGGGGGGGGGGGGGGGAGGGGGGGGGCGACAGGTTAAGAACCGACGTTCTTAGTAGTTAAAGAATTTTATTTTCCCCCGCTGTCCTACTTACTTTGGTTTCATCCACAAGGACTACACCGTAAAACTTTGCCTTGAAGTCTTGAGACGTCCTGCCGGCAAAATTAGGCTGTAACAGCCGGTCAGATTGGTGGAAAATATGCTACAAAAACTGTGGCCAACTGCACCCAACCTTCTGGTGCGTCTTGAACAGCCGCAAAGCATCTTCCCATTCGACCTATTCGATTATTGCTAGTGCCATGGCCTGTTCGGTAGCGCCTCAGATGCCCTCCCCTCCTTGAGCGAATGTCAGGAACTCACCACCTCACCAGCCACACCGACAAAGCAAATGACGAATGAAATTGATGCAATCATAATTGATACCACAAAACGGAACATACGAGTAGCTCGGCCCCATAACGCCACTAACGAGCAAGAAGAAAGCAGCCGACCCATCCGGAAAACGGATACTAATTGCTTCCTTCCGGGGGTTCTTGTGTGTCCGGCTTCTGTTCTCGCTCCGTGCTAACCTTTCTCCCTTTCTGAAATCGGTTTGTTTTTTTTTTTTGTTTCTGTCCATTGCAGCTTCGGCCGGAGCTAACCAAAGCCACCATCCGGATGTGAACAACCACCGCCAACACCACCACGAGCTGATTGGCAATCTGCATCATACGTACAACTATCTCAAGAGCACCGGACAGGTAAGCCGGGGGATTTTTAAATTTGAACTTTTGGTGGGCTCTTGCAGGGATGGCCTCCGGTCAACAGCAACAACAAAAAATAGTGGCCGGAAGTAAAAAGGCTATTCAAACACTCAGACCTCACAACCAGTTAATCAAACATCAATCATCATGCTGGCTGAGGCCGGTCTAGCTCCCCCCGACTATTCTGCATCGGCATCTGAGGCTAGGAAGATAAAAGACAGCAAAAAAATCTTAATTTAGATTTCTTTTTTCCGCCACTCAGATATACAATCATAATTGAAGAAGGATTTGGAAACACTGGTATTTGAATCGGGTGGTATTTGGTGGACCTCATCCCATCCAGGAAGAACGCCTTAACGATCTTTGCACGTACTAGCGCCACCATCACGGTTAAAGGATGATTGCAGATGTCGGCCGCCAGAAGGGAAAGGACGGGTCACAGGACTCACACACACACCCTGGCGGACGAAGGGACAAAATTTATTATAACGCTTTCCAACATCCGCTCGGTGCGCGTAGTTGCAGTTTCGTGTTTGCAAAATACGCCACCTTCTATTTGTGTTTGTGTCCCTACACACACACACACACACACACACAAACTCTTCTGCAAGGATTCTCCCCCCAAAATGTCGGACGAAGGATGGAGCATTTATCTTCGCAAGATGTTGTACCATTTACATACACGAGCAGCGTGTGCTGGCTTCTTGCATAATGTCACCAGCGGCTAGATGCGCGAGCCAAATGTCCACCGCCGCACCGTGGAAGCAGACAATAAATGCATCTTGGCGGTGGTGTGGGCCTTCGCCTCTGCACGGACCACCGTAGGGGAAAAAGACAAAAAAATGGCTGGAGATCGTTTAGCGAGCGGCGCTTACAGCACAATTTTTCTTCGGATCGGGTCCTTCCTTTTGGCAAGCGATTTTGACATGTGCAGCCATAATTTAACCGTTTTATGGGAGTGTTCCCGGTGCCAGACACTCCACCAAAATGCGCTCACATGGTTCTGTGTTGTCTCTCGGTTGGAAAGCTACTCGCGCGATTCCTTACGCCCCCGGAAGTGGGTCATCGAAAAAGTGTGGGCAATTTTCTTCCAATTTTTGCGACGGGCGAACATCCATTCATTCGCGGCCGCTGTGCCTTCTGCATGTGTGTGCAGGCCGGTACCAGGTGCTAACAATCGTGTCCTTCCAACCGATGTTTCCTTTTGCGCGACTATCGGTGGAGGCAATGGAGGTAGAAGGTCCTCCAACTGTAATGTGCATTAAAAAAGATGAAAATTTGGGACTCATGTGCCTTGGAGAAAGAGAGAGAGAGAGAGAGAGAGAGAGAGAGAGAGAGAGAGAGAGAGCGAGAGTGGGGACACTTTATCACTGCAAATGGATAGTGAATCATCCAATTCTGGGGGGGAAGGAATCCGGCAGAGACAAACAGCATCGCGGAAACGAATCGAAAGCACAACACGTTGACTTCTGCACCTAAGTGGGAGTCATAAGCACGTTTTTGGGGGGGAGATCACACACGTGACCTATATGCGATGCTGCTGTTACCTTCTGTTACAAGCATCGATTTCTCTTAACGTCCGTACGACATAAATTGCGATGGTAAAAAGTAACTTGGTATGAAATGAATGCAGTCGTCTGCCAATCCGTTATCCCGGCCGTTTTGGCGGACGCATCAGCGCCATCACTCCATCTCAATTTGGGCCTACCACGCCTCCTCTGTCCGTGTGGACGGCCTAAAAGGACTTTACGGGCTGGGTCGTCCGGTGTTATTCTCATGACGTGACCAGCCCACCGGGGCCTGGTGAGTCTAATGCACGCATCAGTGGCTCCTCCATTGTCCTTCCACACGTAAGGGGCCAAACATCCTTCTGAGCATCTTCCTCTCGAACGCGGCTGAGAGGGCTTCGTCAGTTTTATACAGAGTCCATGTCTCAGAGGCGTATATGAGTACTGGGACTATAAATGTTCTGTACAGTCCCACCTTCGTCCGTCGCGACAGGTATTTAGAGTGGAGAAGTTTCCTCAGGCTGTAGTATGACCGGTTGGCAGCCAGCACCCATGCGCATAACTCAACATCAATGTTGCTGTCGGTGCTGACTTACAAGCCTGGTAAGCTTGGCCAGGATTCCAAAAGAGCTCATTGCGTCGTACAGTTTTACCCTGGCTATACTGTCATAGGCGGCTTTAGAAGAAGGGAGAAGATCTTGTAGTCGGTATGCAACACCGTAATACAACACCCTGTAAGTGCTGCACTCTAGCCTATCTCCCTCGGAACGGGCTTTAAGAGAACTCGGGACATTTATCGAGGAGTCCAATGTCCTAGGGCTCAAGGCTTCATTCCTTGATAGGAGGCAGAAGAAGCTAGGCTTCCTGCTAGTCATCGCCAGCCAGCTTGTAATATAGAACGAGACACTGTTGGCTACGACCGACGCTTCTGCACGATAATGTCCATGTTGTCCAACAACTTCCTCATTATTTGGGCGATTGCTCAGATTGTCTTGGCCACCACCAAGTATTCTGTGTTGCTTATCAGTTTCTACTGCTCTAGAACTTGACCCCTGTTCGATGGTTTCATCTAGCCTATCTTGGCCGGTAGATACGGCAAAGATTGGTTGTGAAATCGGCCATGTTAGAATCAAATCAACTATTAACCAGGTCAAACTGTATCCGTAAACTACAGGTTTCCAACTCTGGCGATAGCTAAAAAGCTTCTCGTGTTAATGATAATCTACCACCATTTGAACGAGTTGAGAACCGAAGCTCATCAGTAGCGGAATCACCAGACACCGGTCACTTTCTTCGCCTACTGACCTACTCAAACCGGAGGAACCTTCCCAAAACATCTAACGCTTTCGTTTTCAAGTACATAATCATCATCGTCTGATGCGCGCGACCCAACCATCATAAACCGCGGTGTGATGGAGGAGATGAGGGCGTTAAATTTTATGTAAATCTACTGTTTTGCTTTCCTGGGCCGCCGATTCCACCTTTCCGATTCCGCAACAATTCTTACCGCACACTATGCGATTGTGTTGCTGGGCATGCGACAATAGGGAGCCCGCCGATCCGTTTGCCATTTCTCTTTGGCGCTTGCCTCATAAATATTCATACATTCTCCGGTCAGGCTTCGATGAATTATAAACCTGGCACGAACATATTGAAACCTCACACACACACACACACACACACACACACACACACACACACACACACACACACACACACACACACACACACACACACACACACACACACACACACACACACACTCGGACAGCAGCGTTGGCGCCAAAAACTACAGCTTGTTCTTCTTCCACCCCGCTAGATGCAGACCCTGAAAGCGACCGAGCTGAACAACACACGCCGGGCCGAGATCCCCATTATCTTCTTCAACCGGGTGCCGAAGGTGGGCAGCCAAACGTTCATGGAGCTGCTGCGCCGATTGGCCGTCCGCAACGATTACACCTTCCACCGGGATGTAGTACAGCGGCTGGAGGTGATCCGATTGGCACCCGAGCGTCAGCAGGAACTGGCCGAAATGGTGATGGATCTACCGGTGCCGTCCGTGTACGTCAAGCACGTCTGCTACACCAACTTCACTCGGTTCGGGCTGCCGATGCCGATCTACGTTAATATGGTGCGCGATCCGGTTGAGCGTATCATCAGCTGGTACTACTACGTTCGCGCTCCCTGGTACTACGTCGAGCGGAAGCAAGCATTCCCCGATCTACCGCTGCCCGATCCGCGCTGGCTTAAGAAGGACTTCGAGACGTGCGTCCTGCAGGGCGATCCGGAGTGCACCTACTCGCAGAATGCCGTCCACGAGGGCATCGGCGATCATCGTCGACAGACGCTCTTTTTCTGTGGACACGGTGAAGAGTGCCTGTAAGTATTCGCCTCATCGAGTAGCAGCTCAGCAAGGTAGCTAATGCCTCTCTCGTCCTTTACAGCCCTTTCAACAGTGCCGGTGCGCTGGAACGGGCCAAGTATGCCGTCGAAAGCCAGTACGCGGTGGTGGGCGTACTCGAGGACCTCAACACCACGCTGACCGTGCTGGAGAAGTACGTGCCGCGGTTCTTTACCGGTGCCAGCTCGGTCTACTTCAACGAGGTGAACGTGCTGCAGAAGATCAACAAGAACAGCTTCAAGCCACCGGTCAGCGAGGAGATTAAGGATCTCGTTCGGCGAAACTTCACAAAGGAGATCGAATTCTACCAGTTCTGCAAGCAGCGACTGTACAAGCAGTATCTCGCGACGCAGCTACCCCTCAACTAATGTGTTCCTTTCGACATGCCGTGTTTGTCGCAATTCATCATCAAGCGAGCGGACCTTAGTATGATAAGGAAAAGCAGGAAAACCCTCACCACCCAACAAACCCCAACACACACACACACACACACACACTTACATTCCCACATCATTATTTATGTATAAACTATTCATCTAGCAAGTAGGATCAAGCAAGGAGCAAGTGTTGAGTCCCCGGTTGGCGCTAACTGTAGCCGTCCGGCGGTGCATTGTTTTGTGTTGTACGAGAAGACGAGAAAATGTGTAAAATAAATATTAAACGTAAAATGTTATCAAACCTAAAATGTCTCCCGTCCTCACGAGCGCACCGGTTTGAACCTGTTTCGGAAGAAAGAACTTCAACGTTTTATGGATAAATTTAAATAAAGAAAACACACACACAAAAAAACGGTTCAACGTAGTTGAGTTTTAAAAACTTTCCAAATAAGAAAACGATCTTTAATATAACTCTTTTAGCTTTGTATTTTTGGTTTGTATTCACACTGCACGCTAAAACGAAAGTAGTGATGTTACTTAAATTGCATTGAAATTCAACATACGCGTAGCTCACAACTACAGGGCCAAAAAGGGAACACAATAACAGCCTCTTGCATATTATGATGTAGTGAGGTGAGTGAAGAAACAAAAAATAAATTAAAAAGAAAAAATAACGAACGACTAGCTACCCGCGGTCGTCGTTTCGTTTCGTAGGTTCGTAAAGTGCTGCTTGGCCTCGCTTTGGCCATCCGGATCGGTGCTGGTACAGTAGAGGATATACTCCCTTATCTCGTCGGCCGTCTCGAACGTGGTTACGGCACGGTTGTTTAGGTTCCTTGCTTCCTCCAGGGAAACAATTTCGATACCGTCACCGCCGGTACCGGGTTTGTAGAAGGTAACGTTAAAGCTAGCGAACCATTGGTTCGATGATTTTATGTATCGAACCGCTTGCGTCACAATGGACTCTCCCCGTTGGCAGTTGTAATGCTTTATCTGGTGCAGTGGAAAGGATACGATTAGCGCAGATGTAATACAAAACAAAACAAAACATGCTCGTAACGTACCTCTTTTGTCATGTCAACCGGAAAGCGAGCAATCTCCGCGTACAGATCTTTGCTTTGCATACGGCCAATGATTGCTTTGGCTCGCTCGAGCCCGGGAAGACTGCTGGAGGCCAGCTCAGCAGAAATATCATCGTTTAAATACTTGAACAGCTCGGGATTGCCGTGTATCTTCGACAGTTGCTCACTTTTTCCATCGCTAACGGCAGAGACGCAAATCGGGAAGGGAAAATAAGAAGTTTAGTTTAAATATTTAAAATCGGTTAAATAAACGGTTAAAATTTAAACTCAATATGACGCTAGGAATGCAACACTGGCAACACTGCTCTGCATCAGGAATCTCCCAGGCTACTACGCATGCCCCAAGGATATTCAGGAAGCAACAATAACATAGTGCAGCTAGCCGTCAAACAATGTTCGCCAGGATGCAAACGACACTCTAGGATACGAACAGGTCCTTGCACAATTTTTTTTCTATCGGTAAACAAAGTTCTTTCCGGGAGGTATTCGACGCGGAAGGACTCGGCCGCTAGTATGAGCTTCACGTTTCGCAACAGTGTCCTGCTGCACTACATCGTCCTATGCACTACGCTTATGCACGGTCCCGTTCCAACGGTTGGTGCAAAGGGACCCCATCACCCGGGCGGTGACTTTAGCCACAAGGCTGAAAAACATCACCTGGACGACCATTTGCAACCGGAGCGGGAGTAAGTTACTGTGGCTGGAACCTTAGTCCCGCGATTCCTTAGCGGGGTCTTCCTTCCTTTTAACACCTCCAATCGTGCTTTATAGACATCTCGAAGATGACTTGAAACGTTTACCCATCGGCGAGCAAAGTCTGACGGAAATGTCGGAGGACGAGAAAAACTTTTACTACTTCAAGCTGCACGATTCGGACAACAATGATAATCTGGATGGGCTGGAAATGTTACACGCAGCTACCCATCACCATAGCAAACCTGAGGGACAGCTGCACGGTATCGAACGCGGTTCGAAGGACACGGCAGACGATCGGGGACCGTTTCTGGAGGATGAAGAATTTAATCATATCATTGGTAAGCGCACACGTGCGCAAAGTGGGTTGCCCGCAACTTTCTTCATACTTTCTTCCCTTCCACTTCCCAGAGGTTATCGATGATTTCATCGAGTTTGCCGATACGGATAAAAATGGACTGTTAAACTATCCCGAGTACATCAACGCAATCAATCTAAACGATCCCAACGGCACACCGACAACGGCGGCTACCCCGAATGAAACACACCCGCATCAGCACACAACAAGTGCGGACATTCCTACCGAAGTGTCGAATAAGAACGAAAGTGATGCTTAATAAAATCTAAGGCCAAACTAGCTCTTCCCCGCACTTCTATTACTTACCGCGCGAATCGAAAGCCCGCCCGTTCGGCTTCGTGCATCACGTCCAGCATCATCAGTTCCGCACCCAACACCTTCGGATGTTGATAGCAGCGGCGATGAAACGTTTGGCGCGCGCATGCCATTTCGTACACCAGCGGATAGTCCTCCCAGTGGTACGCGAGCTCCGAGCCCTTCCCCTGTACCGATACGACCCGTACCCGTTCGAACAGCCGGCGAAATGGTTGCGACGGTTGTATTATGCCCGGTACACCGTGAGCGTCACGCTGCAGATAATCGCACCGATCCACATCCACATCACTGGCTACGATTTGCGTCATAAACTGGCGATCGGCGGGCAGCAGTTGGGATGCGTCGCCTCGTATTAAGGCACAAATAAGATTTATCTGCTTTTCCGACACGCCTTCCATGCGGTCTAATACACGTTGCGCGAGATCAACCGAGGATCGTTCGTGCTGCAATAGGGAGGAGAATCGATTTTGGGTTGAATTTTTCAAACCTCCCCCGATCGCGCTGTGCTTACCCTCCAATGAACACCATACTCTTCGACAAATTTTTCCCACAAATGGGAGAACGGACCGTGGCCCAAATCGTGCATCACGGCAGCCAACTGGAAAGGACGACCAATTCGAAACATTTACACATCTTATATGGATAATGCATTATCCCACAACATTCTTACCATCACACACTTCCTTTCATCTTCGGTAACTGGTTTGTCCAGCATCTTGTTCACCTCGTCCAGCAGACATCCGGCAAGGTAACATGCTCTGCAAAAATGGTTGAGCGTTTTAAGGTTTGAACATTTTAGCTTTCGTACACAAACTTACCCCAAACAGTGGTCGTATCTGGTGTGTACGGCCGCTTCAAATACTGCGTTCGATACGCCAAGCTGCTTCAAATGCTTTAGCCGCATAAATTCGGCCGTTTGCACAACGGTTCGTACGTACGCTGGTAAGCGAAACGTACCGTAAACGGCATCGTGCACCGTTAGCTCATCTGCATCGTCCGCCTTCGATAACGGAATAATTACACCGATACTGCAACACCGTATGCCAACGCGTTCCATTTCGAAGATCAGCTTTTATCAGACTCAGACGGTCGGTTGGTTCGTTTTCGATAGCTTATCTGCTCTGCTTTCCGTTTGCCACGGAACTGGTCCGCTCGTCTTACCAGATGAGGCGTAATTTACAACGAAATTCTGACGCTGCACGACGTCCCATCGTTGCTGGAGCAACCAAACAATCGAAAAGCCATTAAGCACCAGCCACACACCAGCCTGTTTCGTTGAACAATACCAACGGTCCCTTCAGCCCTTTCAGCACCGTAGCCCAAAATCACGAGGCTAGCAGCACAAGCAGCCCATTCGTTTTACCGAGAAATGTCATCTGAAAGGGAAAGTGTAAATAAATATTACGCCCGCACACACACACACGCACGTGCCGCAGCACGCAGTTAATTGTCAAATAAAGTAAACATAGGCCATGGTCGTATGCGATTGCCTATGGATTGCCAAATGCCGGAGCCGTTTCAAGTGGTTTGGAGCGCAATTAACGACACAATGTAGCTGTGATGGTGGTTGAACAGCACTTAAATCATTTATTTATACTTTCCATTTCAGACTGCCTTTTTTATTCTTAAAAAAATAATGTAAACAATCCGACCAAAAACTGACAGCACATCGTCACACAGGGGATCCATTCGTGTGGGCTCACTTCACGCACAACTTTTCTGCGCGCTTACTTTTGACGTTTCTTCGAATGGAACAGACAATTGGTTTGTGATTCGGTTTCGCGCTACACCGCTTTCCTGTTCGTACATGTATCTTTTTAATACGTAAACTAAACGTTCCTTTATTAAGTGTAGCAGCAGCAATAGATAGTTGAATCCGTGACCCGTAAGTGTTCAAAGTTAGCAGCGATGGATTACAACGAGCAGAGTAAGTTTATTATCCCCCACGATCGCCCGTGATCGTTTACAAAGCGCTGTCAGGATTTCGTCCCCAATTGTTTATGCATTCGTTTTGTTTGCTTTTAGAATTGATTAAAAAGAAAACAAAGTACGCCCACGACAGCAATTATGCGGCGTTGGGCGAAACGTGTATGCTGTTGGGCGCATTTTACCAGGACCGGGAAGAGCATCGGCGTGCCTTGAACGAGTACAAACTCGCGGCTCAAGCGTACGAAAAGCTAAACAAGCGGATGGATCGAGGCCTTGCGTTCCGGATGGCGGGAGAGATGCATGCCGCGCTAGGGCAGTTCAAGGAATCGCTGCACAATGTGCAAGCGTATATGCGCGCAGCCCAGCGGGAAGGCAACACAAAGGATTTGCAGGAAGCACACACCACGCTCGGGCGCGTGTATCTGCAACGTGCCGAATCCTACCAACGGCAAGGCAAAACGGTCGAAGCGGAGGAGGATTTAGCCGAAGCGGAAAAAGCGTTTCGTACGGCACTTTCCATCTGTGATGAGCTGAAACGAACGCTGCCCAAAAACGAACTGTCCAACATGATGGCCCGCGCTTACCTGAACCTCGGCATAACGTTCGACTCACAGAACCAACGGGGCCCGGCGAAGGAAAACATGGAACGAGCCATCCAGCTTGCGAAAGAGTCCGATCTGTTTGATCTGCTCTACACATGCTATAACGCGATGGCACTCTCCTGCTCGCGGTGGGAAGAAACGGACGAGCCGGGTGAATGTGGACAAACGTTACGACTGCTGAACCTTAGCCTGGAGGTAGCGTCAAGGCTTACGAATCGTGCCTCGAAAATGTGTCAAACGTTGATGCTGATGGCCACGTTCTTTCTGAAGATGGACGACTTTCAAAGCGCGCGGCAAACGTTGAAGCGGGCGTACCGGCTGAAGACACCCGTGGCGGCCGATGCAAAAAGGATTGAGCTGAAGCTGAAAGTGCTTGTCGCCATGTGCCGCATGGAGGACGAGCTGATAACGACCGATGCGACCAATTTTGCCCGCCGCAAGGCGCTGTACGAGCGCATGGGAGACGGTGCTTGTAAGCTGCGCAACTTTGGCAAGGCGATCGAATACTACAAGCTTATGTTGCAAAATGCCGAGTCGCTTGGTGAAACCGATCGTCTGCTCATACCTTGCTACGTGAGCCTGTACCAAACGTACATCGACAATCGGCAGTACGAGCAGGCACTCGAGTACCTTTGGAAGGAGCATGCAATCATTAGCAATGAGCCCAGGGAAGCATACGACACGCTGATGAAGATTGGCAGGCTGTACGAACGCCAGCAGAAGTCATTCTTCGAAATGCAGAGCATCTATCTGCAGGCGAAAGAAGAGGCGAAGAAGCTGAATTCAATCGACCTGCAGCGAGCGGCCGTGCAGCGGGCGGTCAAGATATTGCGCTCCAACTGCATGGACATGATGGCGGACCGGATGGAGAGCGATGCGGTGACCGAAGGTATAACGCTTGCGGATGGTCGGTCGGTGGAACCCGACAGTGAGGAGTGGCCGGAGGCAAACCAATCATTGGATCTGGCCGATTATGAGGCGGAGGTGGACGAAGAAGAACCGGACCACGACACACCGAACGTCGGGGATGAGATCGATCTCGAGGTTGACCTTTCGGATGATTGCGATGCAGATCCGGCCCTAACCATTGGCGAAGACCTTAACAATTCTTCCACAGCGGAAACGTCACGTGCCAGGAAGCGTGGCAAACGGTTCGCCGTGCGTCGCAATAAGAAGGGTGAAACGCAGCTCCACCAGGCGGTCATCTCGGGGAATCAAGCGTTAGCCGAGCAGCTGCTTCAGCTGGGCCACCCGGTAAACGAGCGTGACTATGCCGGATGGCTTCCGCTGCACGAAGCCTGCATCCACGGGTACCCGGAAATCGTCACGCTGCTGCTTAACCGTGGAGCGCACATAAACGATAAGGGTGGTACGAGCTGCGAGGGAATCACACCCCTGCACGATGCCTGCCGGAATGGGCACTTGGACGTGATCGAGGTCCTGTTGGATCGGGGTGCAAACGCGACACAGCGTAACGATTGCGGCGAGACGGCCCTTAGCATGCTGGACGGGTGGTACGAAAAGCTTAGGGTCCCGCTAACGCCCTCCGAGGTGAGCCAGTATGAACAAATTCGGCAGCGGCTGGTAACACAGCTCGATGTGGCCGCTATACCCACATCACCAGCGAAAACTGCATCACAAAAGTCGGCTACCAACAGTTCTGCCGAAAAGCAAGTATTCCGGCGACATTTGTCCAACAGAAACTTGGAACCCACAGTCTCCTCCTTGTCATCACCTGTTGCACCGCGATCGGCAGCAGCAAACACGACACCTGTACGGCACCGCAACGTTTTATACGATGACGATGATAACGATCGATCGGGCAGTCCGGAATACTCGCCAGTGAAGGACGATAGAGGTTACGAAAGCAGAAAAAGGCGCAAGTCTACCTCGTCCGGAGTAGCTGAGTATCTGAGCGTGATGAAATCGTTTCGTAAAAATGTTCACTTGGATGGTGCATCGCCCAAGCCTGCTTCTTCCTCCCAGAAGAGGCGCCAAACGTACCGATTTGTCGATGAGGACGAAAGTGAGACGAAAAAGGACGATCGTTGGTTGGTCGACGATCTGAAACCGACGGCAAAGAAAAGTCGTGTCAGTTGCGACTTTCTAGTGGCATCGCGTGCAGGTGGATTGGAAAGAAGTAAGTCTTCCTCTTGCTTAACAGACACACCTACCAACGATCAGCCAGCTAAGGGCAGGCGTGTCGAACTTTCCACCCTTATCGATTCGGACGATGAAAATCCTTTTGCGATGCAAGTGGATAGCGATAACCGTTCGCAGCAGGATGGTGGCGTGGGAAGCGCTTTCAGTGTGATCATGAGCAATTCGGCGCGAAGCTTTCGCAGAACACAATCCCGACGGAAGTCGAGCGAATCGCGATCGTTCTCGTTCAGTGGCGGCCGACGATCCTCAACCAGTCAGTCATCTCTACTCGATGCTGGCTTCGAGCGCGTTGCTAGCCCTACGCCGGCAGAAGAACAGGAAAATTGCATCCCCGAGCAGGTCCCATCACCGGCTAAATCATCGCCCGTATCCTTCACGCCACCTGCAGTACCGCCCGTGCGGCAGAAACTCACTGTTAGGGTGATCCTCGACGAGAGCGAAACGTACACGGTGCATTGCGACGAGAAGCTGATTGCTTCGACCCAAACGGTTGCCTGGTTACGGAATGCGGTTGCTACGCAGTACATGATGTGAGTGGCGGGCGTGCTTGTCGTTTGCTAAACACACTGTAATTTATTCGCTTTTCTTCGACAGGAAGCACGGTAAACGTCCAGCGATTCAACTGAGTCCGACGGAAGGCTTGGACACGTGGGACGACTCCGATACGGTCCAAACGCTGCAAAATCATAACTCCTCCGGTGGAACCACCATCGTCCGAGGCAAAGTGAGCGATTGGGAACATATCGATTTGGGACAGTTTTACGACGAGTACTGCCAGCAACATGAGCTTGGTAAGCTTCTTTGCCCCAGGGTATTTGCCTCACAGCATTAAAACTGTTCTACCTTTGCTCAATCGTTTTTGTAGAAACCAATACCGGCTTTCGAACCCAGCTCATAATGATGGACCGAACCACAGCGATCGTGCTGAAGCCCGATTTTGCCTACAGCTTTCGTTCCGTGTCCATGCCACCGCACCACATACTGTCCATCGTGCTTATGGTGGGCTTTTTTCAGCAGGACTGGCTGAAACACTTGGAACTTTCGATGAACCGCATCACGGACAAGGATGTTGCCACGCTTGTCCGCTATCTGCCAGCCTGTCGGCAGCTTCGCACGCTACGGTTGCAAATGAATCTACTCACCAAAGAAGCGGTTGAGATGCTTTGCTTCGGTTGCACCAACCGGACGGATACGATCGTCGGTGTGGATGAAGCAGCAGCAGCAGCAGCACGCAACTCAACACCACTTGGCGGTGGTTTGCTAACCGAGCTAGACCTCAGCAACAACCCGCTGAAGGATGAGGCACTCGTGCCGCTCAGCCGGCTGTGTAGCAATTTACCCTGTCTGCAGGTGTTGCGTCTCTGCTCGACGGACATAACGCACCTGCCCGACGGCATTGACGTCAAACGCATGCAAACGCTAGACGTTGCAGAAAATCCGCTCACAGACCGTTCGGTCAGGCGGCTGTTGCAGCAGCTGGGCGAAGGTGCGATGCGTGAGGCACACTTTAAATCGCTTCCCGTTTACTGTAGCAGCTTTAAGCCGGTACTGTGGCAAACGCTTTCCCATCAACCGATCGCCAGTTTGCAGATGCTCAATCTGGTCAACTGTCGGCTGTCGGACGAGGAGCTGGAAGCTTCACTGCTGCCCGGCATCGCGCGTAACTGTCCCTCGTTGACAAAGCTGGATTTGTCGCTGAATGTTCAGCTCACGAAACGCTCCTTTCTGGCCGTGTTAAAAAGCTGCGCCGGGGCGGTGTTTGCACTGCAGGAAATACGCTTCGAGCATGACGTACAGCTGTGGAACGATATGGAAACGTCCGAGTCGGCGGAGCAATTGCTCGAGGCAATCGCGTACAGCCCCAGCGTGACCTATCCCAGGCAGATAGTGACCATTCTGCCCGCGTACGGGTATAGTTCGGAACGGTACGGGAAGCTGCTAGCCGTAATCGGGCAGCTGTGGCATGCGCTGTGGCCATCGGGTCAGGCGTACACAAGACGGCACGCCGACAGCTTACAGGTAACGCTTGGCGTTGATCCAATCAACAGATCTGCTAGCAAGGATTAGGATTCGTTCGAACCGATGAAAATGATACTGTTAAAAACATTTGACTATAATTTTAAATAAGTACAAAACACCCACACACACACATTCATACATAGAAAAAAACCTATATTGAGATATCTTTTCAAAGCGATGAACAATTCCGAACGTTTGATGCTTTGTCCAAATACTGTCGTGTTGTGAGTTACTTCGCTCTCTACCCTTCCGTTATGGCCGCGGTTAAATAAGCATTGAAAATCGTTAATAATATCTTACGCAAAAGGGCTTTTGCGGTACCGTGGCTGCGTTCTGAAACCGTGGACCACATCTTGGGTCACTCATTCGTGTAATAAAACCACCATCGTAATGCACCGCCGACGCCTTGATTATCACTGCAATTGACTACGGATTCTATGGAGAATTGTCTGTCTTTCGAAACTCTCCTGGTCCCGGGATGGCGGGAAGGGAGGCGCAAGGCTGCCGAACTATTAGGAGTAAAGCGACGAGGCAAGCTGTTCGTAGATCCCGGTCAGCTCGTTGTACAGCTGCTTCTTAAGCATCCTCGATGCACCCCACGGACGGGCATCATCCACGTCCGATCTGCTCACCGGCTGCGCACAGCGATCCAGAATGCGAAGCAACCGGGCGGGACTTTTCTCCGTCACCAGTATGCCCGGTTCGGTGGCAGTGCCTCGAAATATCTAGCCGGAAGGTAAGTTAAGTCGGAGGCGCCAGAGCTCATCCTATACTAACTTCAATTCAATCTACTTACCTTTTCGCAGACAATCTGAAGATTGTTGTTCAGCAAACCGGCCGTACACTGGCGGCTGGTGGTGTTGCACCGACTGCGACAATCGTGGTAGCTACAATCGGCATCGGCCGCACACCAACGCCCATCCGACAGCTGCCGATCGATGGACGCTTCCGTACTGATGTACCGCAAATCGTGATACTTCATCCGGCTGTCACTGATACCGAATCCGGCCAACAGTACCGCACACATCTGGAACCGGTTCTGGGCCATCTCGTCCAGGTAGTCCAGTATCAGCACCGCCACCTTCAGATGGTAGCGCCACTTGGACAGATCGATGTGGTTGGTAAAGTGGTACCGACGCTCGTCGAACTCCACCGTGTCGAGCAGCTCGGTAATGAACAGATCGCCGCACGTACCGTACACCTGCGGGAAGATCTCCTTCTCCTCGTACAGCCGGCTCAACAGGTACTCGTTGTTCTGGATCAGGTTCCAGCTGTTGCGCATGCTGGCCCGAAACAGAATGTGATTGTTTTTGTTCTTCAACTTCAGCAAGCTAGCTAGCTTGTCGAACGGTAGCTGAAGATTGTACCGCAGCTCGACGTACCGTCGCACAATGCCCACGTACTCCGCTTCCGTTGGAAAGTGTTCCTCCTGACGGTGGCTATCGATCCAGGACAGCTTCTCGTAGCTTGCGTCCGGAACGGCGTGCTGCTTGTGTGTGGAGGGGAAAAAAAGATAAAGGTAAGTGCGATTAGAGTGTGTCCCTAGTTGGCCGGACGCCATTACCTTAACCACCACAAACTGTTGGGCTTTGCGTGCCAGAAAGCGGTTCGGATTGAAGGTTTGTGGGGCCGGTGGACAGTGGAACTCCGATATGGTATCACCGGCACACAGCTCCGGACACATGTAGCCCGTGATTTCGTTCGTGTAATACTGATTGCACTGGAATGTGTGGTGGAATTAGATATAGGCCCCCCGTCCATCAATGGCCAGGTTTGGTCGGCAACTTACTATTTTCGATATCTTCCACTCAACCAGCACGTCAAAGCAGTAGTGCATACCGCTCAGAAGATAGCCCATTACGCCCAGCACCACCATTAGCAGGACCACGGCCGAAGTAAGCACACAGTACTGGCGTCGTCTCGGGGAGAAGCGAAACCTGCGGGTCATGTTCTTAAACCGGCCGTGCAATACCAGGGCACTGTTGCTGCTGATTGTCATGTTGCGCTGGTGTTGGGTTGGGTTTACCTTCGTAACAGAATCAGAACCATGTTTGACGTTAATAACTCAAAGAATCTGGATCTGGCAGTCTTACCCTTCCAAAAGAATGCTACTCCCCAGCGTCAGGATTTGAGCTTCCGGTTACCTACTAACTCCCTCCAACAAACCACAAACTCAATGGCCGCCGGTATGCTATATGATGGTTCGGGTTTGCGCGATTGATTGTTACATAAAAACAAATGTCCGCCCCGAAAATGTCACCGTCCCGTGCCGAGGGCGCAAAATTTGCGTGCGTGCGCGCCAGTCCGCGGTTCCGGATTTGTTTTCATGAGTGACGTCATATCGTGCCGAAACCGCAGGACTCCAGCGGACCGCCATTGCGCATGTGTGTGTGTCCCTCGTCGGGCAGGCGTATCTAGCGCTTTTTGTTTGTGTTATTTGTAACATCCGTAACATCCACAGTTGCAGTGGATTCCCCGTCCGTAAGGATTCATTCAACCCGAAAGCACGTGGCGTGTAGCGTCTTGCAGCAGTATCACGCACGCTCGAGCGTGGGCTGCATGTTTATATGCATTTGCACTGTTGCACAACAGTGGAATAATATTGCATCGTTCGAGGGGGGGGGGGGGGGGGGGGGGGGGGGTTTGTCAATCGGTGTCATTGGCACGGCAAAATTCGCTTTGTTTTTCTTTCAGCACAATCAACCATTCCGTCCGTGCTAGTGCAATTTCGGGCCGGTGCATTTGTTCGATAACGCAATGCACTTCCTGCCGATAAGCATGTTTTCCTCGTCGTAAGGTCATTGCACACGCAGCCAAATGTAACGAGGTCATTGCACCGGTTTATCGATCCGTCTGGAATGACCCAGTTCCCTAAGAACTGTGTGACGAAAATTCCCGACTTTGGCAGTTAATCGAACTGCTGCAATTCAGCAAATCGCAAATGCTGAACCGATCAGCTGATTAGTTCGTTATCTGTTCGATTGAAGGCGATAAACCTTTTTGTAAATGAAGCGTCTGTAAGGAATGTGATTATCAGTGGGAAAAATCAAAATTTTTATCAGCTTTCGCAGTATTAAACTTTTATGTTGATTTTAAGCAAAAATTCGAAGAAGCTGAAGAGGTTTATCAATTTTCAAAATACAAAGTTTGTCAAATTGAATTTCGTAAGTGCATTTACCCTAGAGAGAGAGAGAGAGAGAGAGAGAGAGAGAGAGAGAGAGAGAGAGAGAGAGGTGTTAAGTACACGAAATCAGCACCCAGGAGAGATGGAGAGAGCCAAACCAAAAACTACTCTCTTCTCGTTTCTCGTTGCTTCTCTTTCTCGCAGAACATCAAACGAGAGTGAAAGTATCATAAAAAGCATGCTGCAGGAAGCATGCAAGGGAAGGGACCATCGCATAGGTTCCGCTGGGAGTAGGTGCGAGTGATGCAAGTGTTTACATTTTTGCATACAATCGGTATTTGGAATCATTCTAACCTCAAGAATTGTTACGCGACTCGAGTTTTATGCTGTGCCGTTCCACATCCTACGTAGAGAGATAGCTCAGGTAGATCACTCTTGAAACTGGGTGCTGGCGAGAAGAATTTCACGACCAAATATTAACACAATGTTACAAATCCCTCCACAATTGGCAGCTCTAACGGACAGCCTCAAGAGTGGCCCCAAACTTCAAACATCTCCTCACCGGCATAATCCGACGTACGCATGCGCTTTCTATGCTCCCACACGGTAAACCGCGCTGTGTACACATAAAAGCGAGACACAAAATCAGTGCAGAAGCGAGAGGGAAACGTCAAGAGAGAAGGAGCGAGAGAAGCAGAAGAGCGCACAAGAAACGCATCATTGTTTTGCAATGCACACTGAGTAGAATGCGCGCGTGTACCCTATGTTCAGAGATTCCATCGCATTTTGACAGCTGAGCAAGGGAGAAAGAGAGAGAGAGAGATTGAGAGCACGCGCTCGCGAGCATACATACATCAGCTGGTGAGCAGCGCGAGTGTAGTGAATGAGCGAGCGCGACCTTGCAACGTCCTTCTCTTGACACTTTGGCTTGGCTAACGACAACGGCGAAACACGGACAGGGACCGAACCCGCTGGCGCTTTCACGGTGGATTGACCCGGGGAGTCTTTGCCAAAGCGACGTCTGCTACGGAACATCTTTCGAGTGCCTCCGTTTCAGGTGCCACGCTGCTGACACAGCACACACCACACACACACACGCGCGCAACCAAACACACAAACCCTCGCACACACGCAGTCAGCCTCCCGTGCCAAGGAGGAATAGCACAACGAAGCAAAGTGTGGCCGCGATTAGAGTTCCAGCGCCCATCCTCCAAACTGGTTGGGCCAGGTGTGTGTTAGCCTCTAGTGTGCTTCTGGTACTGTGTCGGGTACCAAGTCTCTAGCACGGACGACGCCAAGTGTCAACCACCGCCTAAACCGATCAACCTCGGGTCACTGCAGCCCGATCGGTTTACACCGACGAGACTGTACCGTACCGGTAAGCACTAATCTTATCAGAAGGACTCAAATCCACCCTTTTCAGTCCAGACGGAAGCAGTAGCAATAGCTTTCTCCTCCACAGTAGCGATTGGAATGTGCTAGTAGACCCATCCACCCAAAGCAACCTTAGCGCACCACGTGTTCAAGTGATGTCCTTACAGAATGTGTATCCTTGCATTTAAACTAATTTTACCCCATGGCGGGTGACAACGTTGGCGCGCAAACGAACAATATGAAGTGCTTTGTATATCTGGGTGTGAGTGTGTGTGTGTACGTCCTGCACAGTGTTTGTGTAACCAATACCAATTACTATCGATTAGCCGTTCTGAGGACCTTTTTCGAGTTGACCTTTATTTTCCTCCAGAGAAACCTTCTGTTCAGCAGTTGCATTACACCTTATCTTCCCTTCCATTGGTCGTCCTTAAAGATTGAAAGGACAAATCGAACGTCTGTTTCGATGTTTCAGCTCTACCATTCATCAGTTCCCTTTCTTTCGATGCTTCTTCAGGTTCTTACGCACGGGAACGACGTTCTACCACAAGCCGGGCAGAATAACCGCCAGGAAGCGTAACCACCGCACCGCAACCACCTTTCTGGAAGAATAGCATCCTCGTGGCTATTCTCCTCGCAGAAAAAGGAAATTCTCTCCGGCAAGAATCCTCTCGTTCGGCGTCTCTGACAAAAAAAGAGGCTACGTGAGTGATTACTTCCGCCGCCGTGAATCAACGTCTCTCCGGTGCGATCCTTGTGGCTAACGATCGTGCTGGTGCGAAACGAGTGACGGTATCACAAGTTCTGCTCCCCCCCGCGATTCCGACCAGAACCCAGCGTTAGATCGTCCGCGCGTGTAAGTGGTGGTGAAAATCTGCGCGGAAACGGAACGGTGGTGAAACGGAATTCAAAAAGTGCTTGAAACGAGTGTGCGTCGAGTGGTGGTGGGCACGCGGAGGTGCTCGGAAGATAAATTACGAAAAGAGCGAAAGAAAGTGGCACGCTGGTGCACAACAGAAGCAAAAAGTGAGAATTTACTGCAATGATGATCATCTAAGCAACCCCCTGTTCTTCACGCAGAACCCTTCGAAAGTGCACTAAGGGCAAATTGTCGGTTGTTTGTTGGCCGAAAAAAAAACAAACAAACAAAAGCAAAAACATCCTTAAACACACAAACACGCGCGCAGCTCGTATCATCATCGATATCTTACACACACGCAGACACAGACCAGTGCTCATCTGCTTCTTACAGTCCTCTGTCGGTGCATACATCAGCTTCCTCGGTAGCGCACCGGGTGCTACGTTGTCTCTAGTGTTTGCAACAGTGTTGACGGTGGTGTGCCTGGTTCCTTATATTGTTGTATAATGCAATAGCTTTTTAGTGATATTATTCATCTTCCGTGTGTGTGTGTGACGCGATTGTCCTTCGTGTGGTGCGTGTGTTGTGCCTACCGAACAAGTGCAACGAAATTTGGTGCTCACCGAGCATCAGTGCACGCGATCGTCGATCGTGTCGATAGCATCCACGCCACCACAGTGCAAGGAGTGCTCATTTTGGCGACCGCACTGCCGGGCAACTGCGGCTGGCAACGACGACCCAACGGAGGACTGGTACGCTACCACGCGAAAACTACGACCGAACTCATCACCCCTAGCCGGTGGTTTTGCAGTCGAGCAGCTGATCCGGCATCTGTTCGGCGCCGATCAGCCAACCATCATCGTCACAGTGACAGCGATTGTTATTGGACTTCTCATAGAGCTACGGTAAGTCAGCAGTTGAGCTGAAGCGGTTAAATTGCTGCGGGTTAAAGGAAGAGTGTTTTTGTCACGCATGCGCGCATGATCGCGAACCGTGGTCGGGATCTCCCGTTTTCGGACTTTACGAAAATCATTATGACCTCCATTTGAACTCTTCCAGCCGGGGTTGGTTTGCTGTCCATAACAGAGCAAGCAGCGTGTGTATATAGCACCATCGTGCGTCGCGCACACGTTGATGGGTTGGGAACCAATTTTTCACTTTCCCCACACTTCCTCCTTGTGTGTGTGTGTTCTGAGGGAGGTTTTGTTTGTGTTTTGGTCGACGCACATGCCAATTGATGAGGAGCTCGTGAACACCTCTTGTACTGCTTCTTTTTCGTTTGTTTTCGTATGGTGTTAGAAATCTTTCCTAGTTCCAGAACCATGAACATGTGCAGTAGGCCCCCAAGAGGATAATAACTCCATTAGTAAATCCTTCTGTTGGAAAAAATATTTTTGACCAAACTCGATCACATATTCTCTCACTGTTCCTACCAACTGAGCGTACACATGATGCAATCAAGTGTACAAAAAAAGGAGATTTTTCAGTTGCTTTTCTTTACGCTGAAACATTAAAAACAAACTGGACATGGTATTTTACAACGCTCTGTTTTGAATAACAGGACCTCGGCGAAATCATCTTCCACTACACCTACACCTCGCGCATCCGCCCGCACAGCATTGGCGTGTTCCTGTTTGCGTCCTGCGAGCAGTCGCGCGCTTTCTCTTTCCTTACGGTAGGAAAAATCTATTTTCATGCCCCATGTGCGCCCTCCTCTGCTGCTCTCTAATATCCTGTGTTTTGAGCAGGCCTGTGTGTGTGGAGGCGGCTTAAAAATAAACCTTCGAATCGTATCGTATTTTGTGGTGTCACGCTTGCCCGCAACACAACGTGATCACACGGTAATATTGGATCTATTGGTTTTGTTGTTGGCCATTGCCAAAGCGAAAAGCTACCGACCTGCTTCAACCTGGTTGTGTGATAATGCTGCTACAACGGATCAGCGGGCAAACATTGTCCGCTAGCGAACCCGATACACCGGTAATGTGCCACGGGCGGGGGGTGTAAAGGAATGTTGTGTTGTGGGCGTTATCTCTCTCTCTCGCTCGCTCGCTCTACACTCCGTCCCAAGGATGCACAGGTAGATCATGGTGAAATGTCACGATCAGGTGATGATTGACGCTATTCGATTGGATGCAACATTTGGGGGCCAATGGCCGAGCCCTTTGGCGATGGCGGTAGCCGGCCAATGGTGAACCAGCTGATCATCCCACACCGTCGATATGGTGCACCTCGTGCAACGTTTGCTCAATTTAGACGGACAGCTTCATCAACTGACCGAAAGCGGGTAGCCAGACAGTCTGACGTTCGGGTGGCAATCAATTACGCCGTCGGCTTGGAAACATGGCGCCCCCCGCCTGGTAGAAGAGGGTCAGATGATCGAGATGAGCAGCTAGGACCAACATCCTACACCCACGAATCATGTGCTGTAATTAGTATGCATTCTTAATACGAAAACTCGTACGTGTTCTGCTTGGACTGGTTGATAAGGTACCTAATTACTTTACGACCTAGAGCCGCTATCACCGTTATCGATCGTCCAAACGGTGGATCGCTTCGGCGGTCGTCTATCATAGCGCGCATCGAATGCAGTTGGCACTCCCCAAGGGGCCGGTTAATTGGGAAAACAACACACCCATAAAAGCAAACTGCACCGTCATACCATCCAGCCAGAGATCCACCGGTCAAACCCAACCACAGACGCCGAAGTGCATCAGAGAAAACGCAGCACAATATATCTTTCGACGCGCAGCACTCCGCATGTGTGTATAGATATGTGCACCCATCGCCCACCGACTTTTTGGGGAGGAATGTCATTTGAAGGTGACCACACGCTCCGGAATACGTACGATATTTCGCTTTCGCTCGTTTTCAGCGCCAGCAAAAAGGGTCTGGCCCGAATTTACGAGACGCCGTGGCGTGGGGATTACGAAACTGGCTGGGTATCATTATGGCGCCATGCGTTTCTACGCGCTTTTTCATCATTTTCTAGTTCTAATGGCACTACTACTAACGGTAGTGAGCACCGTTCAAAACTCGTTCCAAGCCGTGCTCAATACAATCGAGTTGCATCATTTACTAATTATTACTTTTCCTTTCTTGTTCACTTTTCTCGAGCATTTCCTTTGGATCGCCTCAAACGGACACGCGCACGTGCTTCACATCTATGTCCTTGACCGTGGGTGTCCGGTTGCTTAAATTCATAAATTGAGAAATTCGTGCTTAAATTGATTGCTTCTGGTGTGCGTAAGGCGGCAGCCGGGACTGGGCGAATGTGTTACCCGTGCGACCGTGTTGTACCGACCACCAGGCGTCTCCATGCCACTTTCTATCGATGCAAATTAACGCGCGATCGCGGCGATACACAGAATAAACTTCTGTTTCTCATTGTTGCGTAAATAAAGGTGCCAGTTGTTACTACAGTCACCTGGAAATAAAAATTTGTAGAAAAAATTACTAAAAATAGTCGGTGTGTCATACTGTTGCCATTTTTTTTTTGGACTCCATTTTGCTTTCGACATACGAAACCATTACTTAATAAGAATCGTTACAGCCACTCGCTGCGACTTAATCACGCCGGACAGCCTACAGACAACAAAGAAGCGACCCCGTAAAGCCCCACGGAAAGATCGTGTCCTATCAGTGATAAGCATCTGAGAAGCACAAGCTGCCTGAGTGATTCATTTGATTGGCGCTAAACAAATCTGGTCCCTTACCCTTTGGCAAAATTAACACGGCGGTACAAAAAAAAATGTCGGAAGCAGTTGGGAATATTTTAAATTTTTACGGCCCAAACCCCCCCCCCCCCCCCCCCCTAACGTGTCTGGGGTGAACGAAATCATCGCACCAACTTCGTGCGGCGTTCCTATTCTGGAGCTGCAGAGTTAATTTCGTACCTTACTGCGTTGTGCGTTGTGTTATGCCTCGCCCTGCTCTCAGCTGTTGTTATCGCCGATCGCTCTGTGTGTTGGTAAACATACTGCCAACGAATTCACAACCGACGCTCGCGAGACGCCGGAGCAATGTGAGTGTTGCCCGAGCATAACCTGTACGGGCGGGGACCGTCGTCAGATAACGCGGCTGTGTTTATTGTTTACGGTGTACGCGCTGATACGGTGGATGGATTACACCGGTCCACCAGAACGATGCAACGGTTCATGTTTACACCTCGATTAGGAAGTGCAACGAAGCACTAGCTCGTAGGCTTCTCTCCCCCGTTCGTTAATTGATCCGATCGAATCGAACCCCTAGTCGTTCTTTTGCATTTGATGAACCTACTCTTACCCTACGTTGTACTCCCACGTGGGTGTTGCATGAACCCGGCAAGTGATTTGTGGATTATGCACACTCCTTAATTATGAATTTGAATTGGCTCATTACTTACGCGCCATTTGAAAGTAAATTGGAAAAGTTGATTTTTGCTAATAATGCTAAAACGATCGATGGCGTTTTACCGCTAAGCTGTAGTATTTGTTGAAGCACTGGAGCCAGGAAACAATCTCCGGATTTCATAAACAACACGCTACCGAAGAAGATGTGAGCCCACCACTCAGCATCATAATGCGATCCGTTGCATCATGACGGCACGTGGCAGATAGTGGCTGGTGTGAATTAGTTCGCGAGTTCAGTCAGCCAATGCTGGGGAGTGTGTTCACATTTAACAAGTTAAAGAAATCGTGTAGTGTAAACTGACACTGTTTGAGCTGCGCTGCTAATGCTTGGTTTATCCGATAGTTTGATTCTTATCCTTGGATCATCCTCATTGAACCAAGATATTACTAGAGAATGTTCTACAGTATCCAAAATCAAAATCCACATCAGCCATCTACTCCTCAGACCTGCCACCAGTAGTTCAACAGATTATCAGCATTCTAAACGATGAGGAAATTCGAATGCCACTTGATTTTTTGCCAATAGGAGGCCCATTATTTGCCAGAACGATGGTGAACTAACCGGGGTGGCCCGATCGTCGGTACGGTAGCGATGCCGGTAGGTCGATACGGTCTTTACATTGCAAGGCTGGATATTGAATCCCATCAGGATTTCTGTCCATACCCAGAACTGATTATCCGCCAAAGGGTAAGGCTAGTCATGGAGCTCAGTAATGGCAGGGCAAGAGCTCTCGAGATTGTAGAGCGAAGGAAGATGAAGCCCAGTATAAAAATCCGCCATCTTTTCCCACCGAAATGACCCACAGGTACGAATCATTTGCTGGGCTAAAACGCCCATAAGAAGTGCTGCCGAGGGTTGTTGCTCCAATGGAAAAAGAAGTGATTTATTCAATAACAAACCGTGATCTTCCGTGTATAATAGCGTACGCCATGATATAAGACTTTGTAGTCCCGAGAACCAAGTGCCAATTAATTATTAATTGCTTACATGCGTACATAACCGCCGGTGTGTGTGGTCACAACGACCACCGAAAAAGGACTACCTTGGGCCTGATTGTACGGTGTCAGTTTAATGACATTTCTTAAACACCTTTTTCTCCGTCGCGTTTGTGTCTGTCGATGGTAAATCGCTAACTATCGGTCGGTGAAGGGAACCCATAACTCCGTAACTAAACTAAGACCAGCCTTTATCATGTTTCATCTCGCGGCATAGCACACTTCTCATTCAATAACGCCACCAAACATCCTTCATGATCCTGCATGCCCCAAAAGCATAATGCATCATTGAACCATCATCTATAATTAAATTGTATCACGCACATCATCCTTACTAGACAGTTCCTTCAGACTATCGCGTTAATTACTATTATCGCCCCGTGTCTTCTGACGACACTGAACCGACGTCTCGAGCTCGTGTCGAAATCCGTCTAATCGTACCGCACACAACGCTGTCGTTGGCTTTTGGTTGGTGATGTTCAGGATCGGTCTACACGCGTGCGACATTGACATTAGTCTTTTTTTAGGATACAACAAACATATCAAACAAAAAACAGGGTAAGCGAGAACAAGTCCCCCTCCTGCTCCTCCTCCTCCTCCGGGCCAACGGATCGGCGAAGCAACACTGCTGCCTTCCCATTGATCGCTGACCGACCGACCGAACGCGGGTTGAATCAATGGCACAGGCCTAGCCAAGTTTTGTTTGTTGCGCTCAGGTTGTGGATCTCTTGCCCGAGCCGCGTGACAGGGGGACATTGATTGGAAGACACCACCAAACGCCATCAGAATCATTGGTTTGGTTGTTGCTTGGGGTTCCTTGGATTTCGATTCTCCTTATGGTGTTTTGTTCTTCGGCAACATCCCTTCTCCGACTCGTTGATTATTGTTTCGCGCTAAGAATAGGACCTTTCGAAGCAAATCGGTCGGTCGGTCTCAACCGGATTTTCTGCGACACTCCCATATCGTCCACCCCCCACTCCCTCTCCCTTCGGCGGCTCAGTTCGATGGTTACACGCGCACGCATTTTCTTCACCTTCAAGTGTTACTTTCTCTCTTTCGGTTGCGCGTGTCCGAGGGTGGCAGCAATCAGCTGATGTTTCTGTTTAAAGTTTACGCAATTGCGCCATTTTGTACGAGTGTATGCGTGTGTGTGTGTGATAATTGAATTTTAATTCTTCCCCTTTGAACTATCTCTTCCAGATTACATGAAGCTTGGACACTGTACGTCTGGTGGTGGATCATTTTGATCAGGTTCTTATTGCCTTCTTTTTGATTTTGTTTATATTCTTCGTTTTTGTTTTTCTTCTTCTTGTTTACTGTTTCGTCTGTTCTCTTTTTGTTGTACTTCGTTTCGTTAGTTGTTCTTTTCGTTTTGTTTTGGTTCGCTTGTGGAAAGTTGTTTCATATATTTAAGCACTTTTTCTCTTTTTCTTAAACCTGCTTCTCCTTTTTCTTAAATGCTTGGTCCTTTTTTTTTTGTTCTGCTTTTCTAAGATTCGTTGTTTTTTATTGTTGTTCTTTTGTTTGTCTCTTTTTATGTTTTATTGAAGTTAGCTTAAATTTGATTCTTCTGTAAAATGTTACTTGTTTTAAAGAACACAACTTTAAAGCTGTTCCAATTTTTTATCACTTGGTTGGTCATTCTTATTTGGTTCTCTTTTATGTGCCTTTATTTTATTTTTTTGTTCGTTTATTTATTTCTTTGTTCATTTGTCCTTTTTTTGTTTTCATATATTTTTTACGATTTATTTTGTTTTCTAGATTTCTTTATTATTTTTTTTCATTTCACTCACTACAACACATTTTATTGCTTTTTTTTTCGCTCCATTTTCAAACACGTTCTTCTTGTACTGTGTACGATTCACAACACCTTCCGCTCTGCTTATTGGACTGCTTTTCATTGCAATTCACAACCAAAACAAGCAGCTAAACCAGTATCTGTACGGCCTCTGCCTATCTTCTGCAAAAACACGCGCTCGCTCCTTAAAGGAAAAAAGGAGATGATGATTGTTTGTTTGTTTGTTTGTTTGTTGGTGGTGGCGTTCGGGTGTAGATGAAAAAGGATCGTACGATACGCGAATGCAATAACCAAAAAAAAGGCGCCACAGTATTTATAGAAAGTTCGTTTAAGATGCTGATCATGATGGGGGGGCGCACCACGATGATACGAGACTCAAGTTTGACGTTCGAACCGTGGCTTTTCGAATCGAATTGCTTTAGAGCGTGTACAAAAAAAACGTCAAATTCTTGTAGAAGATCTCCCTAAAGCGGCGTGAAAAAAAAAACAATTTTTGTCACAGATTTGCCTTAACCACGCAGAACGCAGATCATGTGTGAGTCTCTCAAAAAGAGAGAGAGAGAGAGAGAGACAGTTCGATCGAAAGTGCAATACCGCTGCGCAAGGCCAGCAACCTGTAACGATGAACTCTGATGGGGAGGAACCACCCCCTTCCAACACCCACCTCCCTCCCACCCATCCCTTGATCGGGGCGCGCAATTTAATTCATCAACCTCACATCAACACACACACACACATCCAAACAGCCGCAGACACACAACAGACCCTTTGGAAAGCAAAAAAACGTGCGTCAGAAGTGGTCGCGTTCCTGTGAGACCGTTTGTGCCATAAATAAATTTAATTGAAAATATAGACGAAGGAACAACAAAAAAATGGCCCCCCTCTCATCGAAGAACGATCCATTCGGTGTGTGTGTGTGTGTGTGTGTGTGTGTGTTTGTGCCCGTATCGTTTGAATACGGTGCTACAGAAGTCAAAAACAGCACAAGAGTCTGGGGGGTTTCGAAGATATCTTGAGCGACCATTTGGCAAACATTTTCCAATTCCGTTTTCGATTTTGCAAGTCAGAACTCCCATACTTTTAGCTTATATGTCGCTTCGAGTGCTTAAAGTGCCTCCCCATTTTGCCCATGCCATACCTATAATTGCTAATACCTATCAGTCGCACTGATAGTCGCAGTTTGCAAATGGATCGTTTTAATTAACCATCTGGCATTCCCTTTTCCGATGCTAACCCCGCTTCTCCGTAGCCATTAATGCGCTGTGTAGAGTACCGGCGGCTTCTGTCCCTTAGACGCTATTTCCGGACCAGCTTCAATCGGATCATGTCTGTTTCTGATAGCTTTTCTTTCCGTACTCTCTCTCTCTCTCTCTTCGACAGAAACTGCCTTGCTTCCATGACCACATCGGGCGATCCGTCAGCGACTGGACCTGACAGACCGTGCGGGATCACCGCACTGCTGCCGATCGGTATGTCTTGCCGGAGCCGTGCCGAAGCCTTCGCCCGAAGCTTGCAGTCCCGTTTGCGGAATCTTGGCTCCCAGGTAATAGGGGGGGTCCTTTTAGACTTTTCCTCATCCCCTATCATCCTGTGCTGCATCCCATTACTGCTTGTTGATCGCTGTTGATCGTACTAACGTTTCGCTGCCTCACACAAGTCCCTAGCCCACCATTAGTGCGTGGTTTTCTTTAGACATTATAACTATGAACTTCAAAATGGACATGCGTCCCGGCCGGACCGTTCCCCCGTAGTGTGGACTGACTATCCAACTGCGTGGTATCATCAAGTGTCCAGAAGCCAGAAATGGCAGGCATGACCTAAGAGGTCGAGAGAACTATGAACTTGTAGTTCTCTGGAGTCCTAAAGGATGACGTTTTCTTCTTTTGGGGCGCTTTCCTCTTTTGGACAGCAGATTATTGAGAGACGCGCTTTCATATGATCAGCTCACGATCGTTTCCTTCGAACGAAGCACCGCGCGATGTTCACTTTCTAGCGCTTAATGTCTTGAGTGTCCATACCTGTCCCCAGATGTCCCCGTCTGCCACGATTGATGATTCGGTATTGATCGGCTTCTACTTGCAGGGCAGCACCGGTGATGACGATGAGGACGAAGGTCGGCTTACGGCGGAGGAGCAACAGCAACAGCACACGGAAAACACCTGGCTATCGGCGACCGCCAACGACCCGACAGGCGTAACGAGCCTGCAGCCTCTGCGCATGATAGTAGCGAACGAGGCCGACTCCTGCTTTGACTTTGGCCTGGAAGCGGAAAGTCCCAGCTCGCCGGTGGAAGAATGCGAATACACCCGACTGATCGAAACGGCAACCGCCACACCGACCGGTTTACCGTTGGCCACCGCTACTCCACCACCGCTTAACGATCCGGCGATAGTGCAAGCACCCGAATCGGGCTACGTCTGCTCATCGCCCTGCTCCACGCCTCAGGGTTCGGCGGCAAGCAGCAGTCACAGCAGTTCCTCCGACTGTCAGTTCTACGACCCGGACAGTTCCGATCCAGAGCAACGGTCGGCCAGCGGCTGTGAGTACTACGATTGCCCGATTGTACCGGGCGGGGCTGGAGGGCGATCAACGGGCGCGGGACCGTACTCGACATTGACGAGCGGCAGTGGGCAGCGTGGTCCGAACGCCACGGTAAGCGAGGACGCACCGATCGCACACATACCCCCAGTAGTAGCAGCTACCTCAGCGAATAGCAATCCTTTTAACGCGCCCAGCCTATCTAGTCAGACGGCGAACGGACACGTGCCGGGGTACACCGCGGCCAGCACGCTCGTCGACAGTGACAGCTGTTCCGAGTCCCTGCCACCGTCCCAGTCGACCGAGTCGAACCATTCTACCTTCACCGGGATGAGCTCGAACAGCAACAGCACGCTGCAGGACGTGACGATGGAACCGCTGGACGATCAGACGGGGTGCGATATGCCGGACAGTGCCACCCACAGCTCGGCGGCATCCCATCGGATGGGCAACGGGCATGCGATCATGCCGCGCGGTACCGTCATCAATGCCGACACGGAGCTCGGCCTAATGAGCCACGGGTTAAAGTATGAAGAGGACGCCGAACTGTTGCACGCCGGGGGAGCAGGAGACACCGTTGCTGCCGCATTGGCCGGCGGCGAACAGTGCACCGCCCACGGAGCGACAATCCAGATAGCGGCGGTCGAGAAGATACTGCACGATTGCACCCAGAACCACGAGGAGGAGCTGGAGGAGGAAGACGGGGACAGGAAGCATGCTGGGCGACGGGCCACGATGTCGTCGGGCGATGAGGACGAGGAGGAGAGCAAACCCCAGCGCATACGGCGATGCTCGTCGCTGAAGACGGGCAAAACGCCGCCGGGTACGCCGGGCCGGAAGAAGATCGTCCGATTTGCCGATGTGCTCGGGCTCGATCTGACCGACGTGCGGACGTTTATGGACGAGGTGCCGAAGGTGCCCCAGTCCGCATTCGAGGATCTGACGATCGCGCCGGCCGCCGAGCAACCGATGCCGGAAATCATAAGCCTCGGACCGAAGGCGGACCGGGTGCTGGTGCCGCTGTTCCAGCAACCGGGCGCCCTGCCCTGCTTCCTCGACCGGGTGCGCGAAAAGCAGGTGAACCTGGAGAATGCGGCCGTCACCGATCCGATCACGCTCACCATCACCGGCACGGTGCGCGTGCGGAACCTCGACTTCCACAAGTCGGTGTACGTGCGGTACACGCTCGACAACTGGCGCAGCTATGCCGACCTGCAGGCCGTGTACGCGGAGAACTCGTGCGACGGGTTTTCGGACAAGTTTAGCTTCACGCTGCACGGCAACTCGGTGCAGGTCGGTCAGCGCATCGAGATGGCCATCCGGTTTCACTGCAGGGGCGAACAGTTCTGGGATAACAATTACGACACGAACTACGTCTTCCAGTGTCTGCCGATCACGCAACCGACACCGATGAGCTCGCTGAGTCGTGCGCCACTGGCCGGGGCACCGGGCAGCTCCACCATTGCCTCCCTGCTGCTACCCACCTCGGAACCGGCCTGGTGTAGCAATTTCTACTAAAGCAACATCATCGCCCGTTTGGTTCGAGTGTGTAGTATTAAAGGAAAGGAAGTGGGTTTTTTTTGTTGGTTGTTGTTGTTGTTTTTGTAATTCGAATTGAAATTTGAATTTGAAATTTGACAACGAGTCCGAGTCGAGCCGTAACGATTTCGGGACGACCCCTTGGAGTAGACCGAACTCGACGAACTCACGGGCACCACCGGGTCGTCCCGAAACGGGTTGGAACCTTGGTGTACGATCCAAACGATTCTGGGTCGCTTACGGATGGCTCCGCCCCTCACACTCAGGTTCGGGTCGACCCGCCCCTCACTGCTTCAAACGTTACGAACGTGAAGCCACTCGAAACGAGGTAAAGTATTGAATTTGAACGAAAATTGGCAAAAAATCTTCCCATCCCAAAAAAGGCGAACTAGTGTGACGAGTGAGGAGTACAGGCTAAGAAGAATAATACGGTAGTGTCCTGTTGAAAGCTTTAGTAGACTAATCCTCCGAACCGCCTGTGGTAGAGACTCTGCATAGCGTTTATTGAAATGGAAAACCGGGGGGACGCTGGGAAGATGAGATTAGTGCATGAGAGGAGCATGAGAATGTTATGTTTGCGAAAGTTTATTTTAAAATACACACACCATGTAACATGTACCGTTAATTTGAGTGTTATTTGTTTTATAGGAAAGCTAGGTGTAAATAACGAACTCGAACCGTCTGTTGGAAGGAAAAGTGAACAGTGAAGTAAGAAAAGGGGGCAATCGAGAAAGGATGCCCCACGAGCGCACGCGCCCCACGAGCGCAAGGTTTGAAGGCGCGATCGGAAAAGAACAAGAGGACAAACGCTATAATAAACACTGTGTCTTATGTATGATGGTAAAGCAGATCACTGTAGCCGATCACGGGCATCTCCAGCGTTAGAATGTAACATGCAAATCCCAAAGTTTAGTAATGGTAGGAATAGCGATGTAATGAATTATGCTGACTGTTGTTATGCTGGTGCACATCCGCCGATCGGAGGAGGGGCGGGAAAACGGGATGGCAAACGGGTGCGCACGGATGTACATGACATACACAGACAAACACACACTCACACACTCAGTTTAGAAGAAGTTGAATAAAGTGAGCAATTATTGAAGTATCAAGTCCATTTTTTGTTTCGTTTAGCTACGCTACACTCGCTTCTACTGGCGGCTTGTTCGCTTTATTTGTCTCATTGCGTTCCGTCGCGTACCAATCTTACGCCGCCCGGCGGCTCGCGCTCCCCGTCCGAATCGATCGCTTCCACATCGACTCGGCGTATCGAGTGCTGCTTTTTGCGTGCGTGCCGCAGCTTTGGATTTTTCACCGGCTCAAACCCGTCGGGCTGCGGCTGCTGGAACTGTTCCCACGGATGCTCGCGCACGATCCCGGCCGCCTGCTCCAGTGCCAGCCCGTGGAGGCCCATGTGTTCGCGCCATGCGTCCAGCTGCATCCGGAAGCGGTTGTACTCTGCCTTAAACTCGTCTCGTCCCTTTTTGCGCGGTTTCGCATCAAACTCGCGGTCGCGCTTTTCGCACACCTTGCCAAACTCGTCCAGATGGCGCAGGAACGGTTCGTTCGGTTTCAGCCGTTCGCGCTTCGCGATACTCAGCACTTCCGTGACGTAGCGAAAGTTGTGCTTTGCGCAACCTTGCCGTAGCATTGCGCCGAGTATCTGTATGTTCATGCGTACGCCCGCCTGTTCCATCGTACGCAGCAACGCGCGGGCTTCGTCCTGGGTGGTGCAGCCAAGTGCCAGCACGCCGTACGTGACGATGTCCGGTTCCAGGTTCGCTGCCTCAATCATGTACAGCACATCCTGTCGATGTGAAACGAAGCAAGGAAACCAAGTGGTGAGATGGGAGTAAAAGCAAAACCGCATCGCGATAAATCTACCCTTACCTTGGCACCTTCGTAATCAAACCGCATCGAACGTTTCTTGATGAGCACGTTGAAAAAATCGATATCGCACGCCAGCTTCAGCTGCTTGATCGTGGTCAGCAGCAGCTTTTCCGCTGCGTACGTGGGTGGAATCACGTCCAGCAGCTCGGTCATGGTGCGTATGTCCGGTTCAACGTTGTATCGCTTCATCTCGGCCAAAACGTTCGTTGTGCCGCCGAGCAACAGCAAACGATCCTCCGCCTTGCGCACCTCGCCCAGCTTTACCAGGCTGCCCAAGTGCGGGCTGGCCGATAGCAGATCCGGAACACCTTCGTGATTGAGCCGCTCGGTCAGCTCGCGGCTGTCCCCGTCTCCCGCCACTGCAGCAAGCGTGCCTTCTGCGGCCCCTCCAGTCAGCTGTTGCTGTTGCTGTCCAGCTGCGATGCTTTGGCTAAGGATCTGTCCGATCACCTGCTCCGTCGTTTCCAGATCACCTAGGTGACAGTCGCGCACGGACCGGAGCAGCAGATTGAACGAGTACCGATCCGGGCTGATCCGCATCCGGTGCATCCGGTGCCACACCAGCAGCGCATGCCGGAACCCGTACTCACGATCGCTAATGCAGGCCTGCAGCAAAAAGTTGAACGTATCCGTCGCGACATTCAGTCGGCGGGCCACCATTTCGTCGGCCAGCTGGAATGCGGTCTTCAGATCGCCGCACCGACCGTACGCCTTGATCATGGCATTATAGTTCGACTCGTTCGGTTCGTATCCCTTCTCCAGCATAAGCTCCCGCAGCCCGTTCGCCCGCCCGAGTCCATCGCCGAGAAACGGGCTGGTGGCGCAGGCATTGAACAACGACGTGTACGTTCCGCCCGTCACCTTCAGACCGTGCTGCTTCATCTTGTTGTACAGCTGGAACGCTTTCTTGCTGTAGCCGACCCGGGCACATCCGCCGATCAACAGGTTAAAGTGGTAGTTGACGGGCTTCACCCGGTCCCGCTTCATGCGCACCTCGACCACATCCAGCGCTTCCCGTATGCGATTGTTTTTGAGGTGATCCTTTATCATATCGGCGTACTGGCGCACTGAAAGCTTTTGCCCCGGGCTTGGTATGTTTTGCAAATAGTCCTCCTCCCTCAGATCACCTTCGTCGGGCGTTTCCGGCCCATCCACCTGTGGTGATAGCGTGCCAAAGTAGTCTGCACTGTGAGCCGCCTCGAGCTGCGGAAATTCATCTTTCGCTTTCCGATGTGCAAACCCGGCGGCTGGTGATACGCGTAGTGCGCGCGTGATAAACAGTTGCCGCTGCAGTAGCCGTGTGCGGAATCCGGACAGACAGTACGTCCGGAGGGTATTGAATACAATGCTGGACATTGTGCGTACAGCTACAGCAACACTTTTAATCCATTTTCTTTTTCCACAAAGGTAACCGAAACGGTCGGTGCGGTAAGAGCGCAATGTGTTTTTGTTTACCAACTAATGACGTTTTGGAAACGGCGCTTGCCGGCTCCTGATTTGACAGCTGTCAGTAAGCTTAAGGCCCCACTACACGTCCCCATCCCACGTTCGCGCTGGATTCGCTCAGTTTCAGTTTTTAACGATGCATCCCATTCTAAGCGGGACTGGGTGGTAGAATCGTTGCATTGGTATATTAATCCCTCATTCGGATGCATCTTGTTGTAACAAAAAATGTTCTGTAATAATTACCCATACATTTTCCCCGCGCTTGGGAATTCACTGCACTGGCTGTCATGAATTGTAAACAAAGCGCGCCGGGTGCGTTGTAAAATTACATAAACAGAAAACGGTTCAAGTGCGGCGATGGGAGTGATGATGGTTCGGCTGCTGGTTCTGTGAATTTCGTGCACGCTTTGGTCCGACACGCAACAAATGGCCAAACGGGTTTGGTCCGTTTTTGGCACAATCTCGCGACGAACATGTTACCACTCGTCACGCAATGTGCCACGCAAACGGTCGGTAAGGCACGGAATTGCATACGGACTGGCCGGTAGCATCGTCGGGGCCGCCGCGTACGACGGTTGGGCGAACGGGTTTGAAAATGTGCAAGGCGCGCAACGTTTCGCACGATCGTTTGCCATCGGACTCAGCATATCGCTCGATTACGCCTGGAGCTTGCGTGGTTTGCAGGAAGGCGACGGCCGGTACGAAACCGTACTGCCCGAGATTCACCTACGCTCGGCGAAAAAGCTGCTCGACGGGTGCCTCGCCAACGGTGGGCTGTACATTAAGATCGGACAAGGCGTGGCGGCGGTTAATCACATCATACCGAAGGAGTACGTCGATACGCTGCGCCAGCTGGAGGACCGCTGTCTTACCCGGGAACCGGGCGAGGTGCGGTCGTTGTTCGTGGAAGATTTCGGCTCACCGCCGGAAGACTTGTTTGCCAGCTTTCAGTACGAAGCGATAGCGGCTGCCAGCCTGGCCCAGGTGTTCCGGGCCGTCACGAAGTCGGGTGAACAGGTTGCGGTCAAGGTGCAGTACGCCGATCTGCGCAAACGGTTCGATGGCGATCTGCGCACGATCATCTTCCTGCAGAAGCTGGTAGCGTTGCTGCACAGCAATTACAACTTCGGCTGGATTATAGACGACCTGCAGGGAACGCTGCGGCAAGAGCTGGACTTTGTGCACGAGGCCAAAAACGCCGAACGCTGCGCGAAGGATTTGGCACGGTTGGAGTTCGTGCACGTGCCGAAAGTGCTTTGGCACCTCACGACCGAACGCATTCTGACGACGGAATTTATCGACGGGTGCAAAATAAGCGACCGTCATTCGATTGCAGCAATGCGGCTCGATCTGTCCACGGTCGACCAGCACCTGTTTACCGCCTTCGGGCAGCAAATCTTCGCGACCGGCTTCGTGCACGCCGACCCACATCCGGGGAACGTGTTCGTTCGCCAGAATCCGGGCAACCCGAAGCGAATGCAGCTGGTACTACTGGACCACGGACTGTACGAACAGCTAGACCCGGCGGTGCGACAAAATCTTTGCCGCTTTTGGGAAGCAATCGTGCTGCGGGATCACGCGGCCATGAAGTACTCTGCGAGCGCGCTAAACGTAGCCGATTATCGTACGTTTGCGGAGATACTGTTGCAGCGGCCGCTCGAACTGAGCGCCATGGGTGGCAAGTTCTCGACCCGGCTCACCGAACAAGATCTGGCATACATGGCAAAGCAGGCGAAGGAACACTTTGACCGCATCATGGGCACGCTAAAGTCTATGCCAAGGAATTTGATTCTGGTTTTACGGTAAGCGGCGGGGGGGTTGCTGACGAGCGCGGTGTGGTTGCAAATGGTGGCTCATAATGAACCTGCTTCCCCATTCTTACAGCAATTTAAACACGATACGCTCGATCGCACGGGACCACGGTGATCCCGTCGATCGACCCACCATACTGGCTCGCTGTGCATTGGCTGCCCTCTGCCCATCTCGGCGCGATGTGCGCAACTTTTTGTGGATCACTTTTCGCAAGTTGCGCTTCGAGCTGCTGCTGTGGTAAGCGATTGTGGAGGAGTTTCAGTTTTCGCTGAATTTAATTTAATCCATCGATTGCACTGCTTGCCCATTAACCGCTCTTAACAGGCGACAATCGTTCCACTATTGGATCGTAGGCAGCTACCTCCGACTGCTGACGAGAATCGGACGTTCGCCGGACACCTCGCATCTGATGAATATTAATATTGACGTATAGGACGCTCGCAATCTATTGCGATCCATTGACACATTGATTGCCGCTTGAGGGATGCTTTGTACAGCTGGCTTAGTATGTAATAAAGTTAATTGACTGAAGTATGTATCTCCCTCTCTTTCTCTCTCCTCGAACCGGCAATACCGTCTATTTTACAGATCTGAGCTCCCGGATCCCTCCGGGAGAGTTGTAGTTAACAGTGTTCACATCGACGGGTGGTCTTACCTTATGGCGGATGCAATCGCATCGGGCAGGGGTGATGTACAGATAGGTGACCGCACCTTCGAAGTCGTCCAAAACTTCACCTATCTGGGGTCAAAAGTCAGCACCGACAGCAACGTTGATGTTGAGTTACGCCCAAGAGTGCTGGCTGCCAACCGGTCATTCTACAGCCTGAGGAAACTTTTCCACTCTAAATACCTGTCGCGACGGACGAAGCTGGGACTGTACAGAACATTTATAGTCCCAGTACTCACGTACGCCTCTGAGACATGGACTCTGTATCAAAACTGACGAAGCCCTCTTAGCCGCGTTCGGAAGGAAGATGCTCAGAAGGATTTTGGCCCCGTATGTGTGGAAGGACGATGGAGGAGCCTCTACAACGACGAGCTCTACGAGCTGTACGATGATCTCACCATCGTGCAGCGCATTAGACTCACCAGGCCCCGGTGGACTGGTCACGTCATGCGAATGACACCGGACGACCCAGTCCGTAAAGTCCTTTCAGGCCGTCCACACGGACAGAGGAGGCGTGGTAGCCCAAATTGAGATGGAGTGATAGCATTGATGCGTCCGCCAGAACGGCCGGGATAACGATTGGCAGACGACGGCGCTAAACTGTGGGCGGTATCGAGGAGTGTTGCAGCAGGCCAAGATCGCAAATCGGTTGTAGCGCCTGATAAGTAAGTAAGTAATCTCATCGGGATCCTTATCGTATATCACAATCGTAACCGATGGTTTTCTCGCTACCGGAATGTCCCGCGTAGGTAACCTCCCTTTTTCTAAACATTCAAAATCGGTCTGAAACTATGCTTGTTAATTGACCAAACTGATATGCTTACCGCAAATGCGTCGATGTTGGCGAAAGATGGTTTGGAAGAATTATTGCCAAATTGCCCACGCACCTGGAACGAGCTGAACGGCGTCTCTGCGTTCGATGAAAACCCAGTCTGCATTATTACATTATTTTACATTATTTCTTTTTTTGGAACATCCGTGTCTCCGGTTAATTGCTCCGTGCTTTGTCCATCTCAAAGATGCCGGCTTCTAGCCGGTACTCTTAATGCCCTCCCTGGTGCTGACAGTTGCAATTAAGGGCAGCGCGGTTAGAATGTAGCGAGATAATTCTTACCGATCCGCGACTAGGAAGAAGCAAAAACCCGCCTCTCAGCGGCAGGGCCCTTTCACCTGGAGCAAACGTGGAGAGAGCGATAAAAAAAGGGCACGTTACAAACTGCTCGCTCTTATTAGCAAGCACTCAAATCCATCCCAACACATCTAACCTCCGTGCATCGTTTGATCTATCGGTGCAACTTTCGACCCGGCAAAGCAAAGCGCACCTCCCCCCGATTATATGGTGATTATTAGGTGCCGGACTACGGTTCGCCCCACGAGGCGCGTGGGGGTACACTCAGCACATGGCACACTTCATTATACACTTCCTCAATTGCTGTGACCTGTTCGCGCCGATCGACATCGTTCAATCGTTCTAGGATCTGAGCGTGATCGTTATTGCACGTATCACGACAACAGGTATTGGGTTCGGTGCGACCCCAGCCACGGCGTTAGTAGCGTGCCACCGTTCTAAACGAGCGCACTCGACCAAAGATGCTGCTCCCGGTTCTGGCATTCATCCTCGGCAGCTGCCTTGCCGTGCTGCTGGTGCGCGATTATCAGTCGAAGCAGACGGATGGTTTCCGGGCTGCCAAGCGCTATCCCGGCGGCCGGATCGTACCGGTGCTGGGGAACGTACTGGAGCTGCTGTTCAAAAATCCCGGTCAGCCACTCGGCACTGTTGCAATCTCAGCAGCGTAATACGCCAGCTCGCGAATGCGCGTTGACCAGAACCTCCATCTTTATCGTTCGCAGTGCAAACGTTTGCCTACGCCCGTGCAAATGCGGCCCGCTACGGTGGGTCGTACCGGCAGTGGATCGACGGCAGGGTGATACTGAACGTGACGCGCATCAAGGAGGCGGAGAAGATACTCGCCAGCACGCAGCACACGCGCAAAAGCATCCTGTACAAGTTTCTCCATCCGCTCATGGGCGACGGGTTGCTGTGCAGCAGGGGTGCCAAGTGGCAGCAACGGCGCCGCATACTCACGCCGGCATTCCACTTCCACATACTGCCCAAGTTTCTGACCATCTTCCAGGAGGAAAGCGACAAGCTTGTGCAGCAGCTGGAACGGTTTGCTGATGGCACGCAGCACATCGTGCTACAGTCCGTCGTGACCAGCTTCGCGCTGCACACCATCTGCGGTAAGTGGTGAAGCCGGGGTGGGGGGGGGGGGCGGTTTTAACCCTTTGCCACATCGGTTTCGTTTTGCTTTTGCCACCAACCAGAAACGGCCATGGGTGTGAAGTTGGACGCGTACGACGAGGCGGACCAGTACAAGGCGAAGGTGTACGAGGTGGGTGAAATGCTGGTCCACCGCACCATGTCGCCCTGGCTGTACAGCGACCGGGTGTACCGGCTGCTGGGGTACGATGGACCGCTGACCAACTCATTGAAACCCATACATCGCTTCACGCGTAGCATCATACACCAGCGGCGACAAAACTTCCAGGCACAGCCCACACTCGATCCCGACAGCGAAGACAACATGTGCGTTACCTTCCTTGGAAAGTGCGTTGGGCCTTGGGCGCGATTGATATGTTGTGTGTCGGCTCGTTCTAGGTACTTTGGCAGCAAGCAGCGGTACGCCATGCTGGACACGTTGCTGGCGGCCGAAGCAAAGCAACAGATCGACGAGGAAGGCATCCGGGAGGAGGTGGACACGTTCATGTTCGAAGGGCACGACACAACGGCCGCCGCCATTATGTTTACCCTCGTGCTGCTAGCGATCGAGCAGGACGTACAGGACCGCTGCTATGCGGAGCTGGCGGACTTGCTGAACCATTCCAAGGAGGCGCCCACGACTGCCGCCGGCTCCGTGCGCCTTTCGGTGCAGGATTATCAACAGCTGCCGTATCTGGACCGTGTGATTAAGGAATCGTTACGGTTGTATCCACCGGTGGCGTTCATCTCACGCACTACCACCGGAGAGCTGGTCGTGGGTAAGGATCCGGTTCGGGGAACGGGACATGAGCTTCCCATCGGTGTTTCGCTACGGATCGCTCACATCTCTTTTGCTTTTGCTGTTGTTGTTGCAGACGGTACAAGCTTCCCGCACAACACCATCACGCACGTCCACATTTACGATCTGCATCGGGATCCGGCACAGTTCCCCGACCCGGAACGTTTCGACCCGGACCGCTTTCTGCCGGAGGTGGCGGAAAAGCGCAACCCGTACGCGTACGTACCGTTCAGCGCTGGGCCACGGAACTGTATCGGGCAGAAGTTTGCTCTGCTCGAAATCAAAACGGTGCTGGTCGCGCTGCTGCACCGCTTCCGCCTGCTGCCGGTGACGCGCCGTGAGGAGATTGTGTTTATGGCCGATCTGGTACTGCGCGCTAAAACTCCGCTGAAGGTGCAGCTGGCCCGGCGGCAATAGGGCGTGGTGTTGTGGGGTTGCTTTCTTAAACTCCCTTCAATGTTCCTGGGTCCTTCAGGAGCACTCTCTCTCTTTCTCTCTTTCTCTCTCTCTCTCGTTGCCCTAGCAACCTCTGGCTTACTAGACTTAATGATACCTCTTAGTTGGATAGTCAGTGCTCACTACTGAGGAACGATCCGGATGAGGTTTTGAACCCCGGTTCTGCCGTGTGAAGACCGGCCCTCAGAGTAGCAATAAAATGGTTGTGGAGAAGTGGTGGCTCACACCACTCACATTCGGTACTAATGAAACGATGGGCCCCGGTTTTTTGTCCAATAGTTTGTTGTAGTCAGCTGACAATCAATGACTCCCGGCGGAACCGATCGCTATCGTTGTTGCCCTATTTCCGTTCCCACGCCGGGCCGCCCTGACCTACGGTAGTACCGGGCTGTTTACAAATAAGGCATCTCATCAACTTCAACGGTGCGGCGCATGAGTCTTATCGGCAACGCCTTCGTCTAGCACGCAACAGCCGGTGCTTTTGGTTCGACCTGATGCATTCAGTAATCGACATGGCATCCGGGTGGAGTGTAGCAGCAATCGTCAGTTCGCAAGTGCCACCGTCCACGCTCCTGCTGCTGCCCGGTCTGTTGCTGCTCTCGCTTTTCATCGCCTGGATCGTGTGGGATGTGATCGATAGGCGTGGTGCGACGTATGTCTCCTTCCGGCAGTTTCCAGGCCCTGCCGCATGGCCACTGATCGGCACGAGTTACAACACGCACGGACTGGATGCGGCCACCACGTTCGATGCGTTCCGTCGCTGGACCCAACAGTACGGTGGGTCGTACCGGCTCTGGCTCAACAGCTACCTGTTCTCGCTGAACATCACGCGATGCCGGGAGGCGGAACCGTTCCTGAGCGGGGGGCGCAACACGGACAAGAGCGTGCTGTACAACTTTCTGCATCCGTTCATCGGGATCGGTCTGCTGAACAGTGCCGGTGCCAAGTGGCTCCAGCGGCGACGCATCCTGACGCCGACCTTTCACTTCCACATCCTGACCGGGTTCCATCGGACGTTCTGTGAGGAGAGTGAAAAGCTGGCGGTCAAAATCGACTCCCAGCGGTTGCTGGAGCCGGCGGTGGAGATTGACCTGCAGTCGGCAATGTCCCAGCTAACGCTGAACACTATCTGCGGTGCGTATCCGGAGGTCGTGGATGAGAAATCGGTTCCCCCTTTCATAGCAGCTCTCCTTTTTTTCCGTTCCACCAGAAACTTCGATGGGCGTGAAGTTGGACTCGCTGGACGGTGCTCGGGAGTACCGGGAAGGTATCTACCGGGTCGGCACCATGATGCTTAACCGTGCCATCCGTCCGTGGCTGTACGTGGACTGCATCTACTGGCTGCTGGGATACGCGCGTCAGCTGCAGCGCTTGCTAAAGCCACTGCACCACTTCACCAACCGCATCATCGCCCAGCGCCGTGAACTGTTCGAGGCAGGGAAGCTGAACGATCTCAGCACACGGACGGATGGCGCGCATGACGTACTGTACGGGCCCGGCCCGGGTGGAAGCCGGAAGCGGTACGCCATGCTGGACACACTGCTGGCGGTCTGATCGATGCCGACGGCATTCGGGAGGAGGTGGAAACGTTCACCTTCGAAGGCCACGATACAACCGCATCTGCGCTCACCTTCATCTTGCTAACCCTATCCTGGGAGCCCGCAGTTCAGGACCGGCTCTATCAGGAGGTGCGGCAACTGCACACCGACAAGGGCACGGCGGCGCCCGACGAGCATCTGGCGCCAAACGATCTAGCCTCGCTGAAGTACTTCGACCGGGTGATCAAGGAGTGTCTGCGACTGTGGCCACCGGTCACATTCATTTCGCGCACCGTTACGGAGAAGATTGTGCTGCCGGACGGCCGTACCATACCGCAGGGTTGCATCGCCAACCTGCACATCTTCGATCTGCACCGCGATCCGGCCCAATTCCCCGACCCGGAACGGTTCGATCCGGATCGCTTTCTGCCGGACCGGGTCGCGGCACGCAACCCGTTCGCTTACGTACCGTTTAGCGCGGGCCAGCGGAACTGCATCGGGCAGAAGTATGCGCTGCTGGAGGTGAAAACCGTGGTCGCCTATCTGGTGCTGCGCTATCGCATCCTGCCCGTAACGCGACGGGAAGAGATTCGCTTCATCGCGGATCTGGTGCTGCGTGCGTCCAGCCCGCTGAAGGTTCGCTTCGAGCGAAGGAGTGCGTGATAAGAGTCGTGTGTGGGGGTGTGGGGGGAGTGTGTTATCATGCAGGTTTGTTGTTTGCGGTACGGCGCGAGAGAACGCGGTCAGCGGCCCGCTGATAATGACAGCGGCTGGTCGGCCGGCAAACACGTAGGACGAAACTGCAGGGTGCAGAGCGTGGGGAGAGGAGGGTTGATTATCAGCTGCTGTTGACAAACAGTCGCAATTTACTTCTGCACTTGGGGCACATCGCTTTAGTCCACTGTTGGGTAGTATGCGGGAAACAAATATAGCCCAAACTTACTCATAAATTCAACAATGCACACAGACAGGACTTCTCTTGCTCTTCTTAGCCTATCGAACCCTTAAAGGTCATGTCTGCCATTTCTGGCTCACTAGACATAATCATATCACGTAGTTGGACAGTCACAGTCCTCACTCCGGGGCAATGGTCCGGATGGGATTTGAACCCCGGTCCTCTGCCGTATGAAGATCGCCGCCATTGTTGTCTCTACCACAGGACCCCGCCCAATTTGCACAGGTGTCAAAGGCTGTCGGAGAACGCAATCACGATGCCAGCTTCTAGGGATTCCTTATCGACAGCCGAAGCACGTCAGGCACGAAGATCGCCAAAAAACGCTCCGCCTGTAATCGCCATCACCAACCCAACCCTGAGGTCAATTTAGCCCCCGCCATCGTCGCGCGTATCGCACCGAGCTCGATCGTCATGCCGCAAAGCCACCAAAGTTCAGGATCACCGGCAATGTACGATCGAGCTGCAATCGGCAACACCGGAGGTTCAGTTTACTAGCACAGCCCGCTAGAGATGGACATCCTGACCGTGGTTTTACTGTTCGCCGTGTTGCTGCTCGTCGCCTTCGAGCTGCGCGTCCAGCTGTCGGCCGCGTACCGTGCTGGGAAAAAGTTTCCCGGCCCGAAAGCATTGCCCATCCTTGGCAACGCGCACAATCTGCTGTTCAACGATCAGCAACGCACCTTCCAGCTGCCACGTCGGTGGGCCGCCACGTATGGCGACACGTACCGCATACTGGTGCGCGGACTGCTCAACCTGAACGCGATCCGGGCGAAGGACGTCGAACCGCTGCTGTCCAGCCCGAAGCTCATCGACAAGGGTTTGATATACAGCCTGACGCACAGCTTTCTCGGCATCGGGCTGCTGAACAGTACCGGCACGAAATGGCAACATCGGCGCCGTATTCTAACGCCCGCCTTTCACTTCAACATCCTGCCCAGCTTCTTGCTCACCTTTCAGGAGGAGTGCCGCCGGTTGGTGGACCAGCTGGGCCAATACGCAGACAAGGGTACGCCGGTGGCCCTGCAGCCGGTCGCCACGAAGTTTACGCTCAATACAATTTGCGGTAAGTGAGGGGAAGCTGCAGCCTGATGCTCCGTAACGTTTCACCTCGTTTGCGTTGCGAATCGCTAGAAACGGCCATGGGCATCAAGCTCGACTCGATGACGCTGGCGAACGAGTATCGGGGTAAGATAGAGGCGATCGGTACCATGCTGCTGCAGCGGCTGATGAATCCCTGGCTGTTCGAGGACTTCAACTACAAGCTGACCGGACTGCAGGCCAAGCTTGGCAAGCTACTACAGCCGGTGCACGCGTTCACCCGCTCCATCATACAGCAGCGGCGGGAACTGTTTCACCAGAACGTGCGAAATATTGGCGATTTTTCGGAGGAAAATATGTAAGCAATTTGTAAGCAACCGTGGGCTTGCAGTTCTGCTGGCTAGCTAGCCCTGTCCGCTCGTATTTACAGCTACACAAACCTGAAGCAGCGGTACGCGATGCTGGACACGTTGCTGGCGGCCGAGGCGAAGGAGCAGATCGACGAGGAAGGCATCCGGGAGGAGGTGGACACGTTCATGTTCGAAGGGCACGACACCACGTCCGCGGCCATCATCTTCACCCTGCTGCTGCTCGCCCACAGTCCCGAGGTGCAGCAGCGGCTGTACGATGAGCTGCAGCTGGTGGCGCAGTCACGCTCGGATGCGGACGGGGCAGAGTTCACGCAGCGCGACTACAGCGAACTGCGGTACATGGATATGGTGCTGAAGGAGTCACTGCGCCTGTATCCACCGGTTCCCTTCATTTCGCGCAACATCTCCGAGGATACGCTGTTTGGCGATCGGCCCGTGCCGAAGGATACACTGTTCAACGTGCACATCTTCGATCTGCACCGCGATCCCACCGTATTTCCCGACCCGGAACGTTTCGACCCGGACCGCTTTCTGCCGGAAAACGTGGCGGAACGGAGCCTGTATAAATTACACCGGTCGTGAAGGGAGGAAACTTGTGATATTTGGGAATTTCTAAAACTGGAGCGGATAATTGAATATGTGTTATGCGTTTGGAAGTTGCTTTTGTAATGTTTATTCAACCGTCAGATTTGTACATAATTCAATTACTCTAGTTCACTTTTCTTACATTGGCGTCTGGTTTATACTCTCTGCTCGTAGTGTTGTCAAGTGTTGTTTATTTTTCATGCAATAACAATTCAAAATATTTTCATGCAAATTAATTAATTATACTAATTATCCAAATTCAACATTCCGGCCACCAAAAGAGAATTCTTTTAAATGCATGAAACTATGTGATCGACGTGTAAACTTGACTTGACGTCCCAAATGTCAACAACGGTTGTTTACTATTTCCCACGTGTATCCTTCTTCCGTTCTAACTTCTCTGTTCGATTGGATTGGGTAGTAACGCGATTCTGCTGACGGCTCGAACAATTTCTTTTCCTGTGCCCACTCGTAAAGTTACTACTCTCACTACACCGTCTTTTCCTGGGTGCAAAGCTGTTATTCGCCCTTTTGGCCAAACTGCAGGTGGGGTATTGTCTTCTTTCACGATCACTAATTGGTTCACTTCTAGCTTCACCGGTGTATTGTTCGCGTGCTTTGCCCTGGCCTGTAGCTGCTGTAGATATTCTGGGTACCACCGTGCCCAAATCTCTTGCATCTGCCTTTGCACTAATTGGTACTCCTTCAAACGGTTCGGAGAAATCTTGCTAAGATCTACTTGTGGTACCGCCTGCATGCTACTCCCTATCAAGAAATGGCCCGGGGTTAGTGCTTCCAAATCTGTTGGCTCATCTGATATTGGTATCAATGGACGCGAATTTAAACAAAGCTCAACTTGTGCCAGAAGGGTAAGCATATTTTCTTGCGTCACACTTCTAACTCCTATCGTCTTTAACAGATGCCTTTTAGCGGACTTAACTGCCGCTTCCCAAAGTCCTCCAAAATGAGGCGCACGCGGGGGGATAAACTTCCATACCAGTTCGTTCTCTGCGCACCAATCAAAGATCGCTCTCCTATCACCCTCATCGATTTTCAGCATCCTATAGATGCGATGCAACTCGTGTGCCGCGCCCTTGAACGTCGTTGCATTGTCCGAATGCAATTCGGCTACTTTACCACGTCTCGCGACAAAGCGACGTAGTGCTGATAGGAAAGCAGTCGATGTGAGATCACTCACCAGCTCGATATGGACTGCCCTTGTCGCGAAACATACGAATATCGCGATGTATGCCTTCGTTGGGCTTCGGTTGCGGACGGTCGACTTTAACAAAAACGGCCCACAGTAGTCGACGCCGCTGACGGCAAACGGTCGCGTTGGTGTCACTCGTGACTTAGGCAAATCAGCTACCGCCTGTTTCACCAGCGTTGGCTTGTTCCGAAAGCATGTGTGGCATCGATGGTACACGCTCTTTGCTAAGTTTCGGCCCCCAATCAACCAAAACTTCTGCCGGATTGTTGCTAACATGAATTGTGGCCCCGCGTGCATCTTTTGATGATGAGTGTTCTCGACCAGTAGTGTCGACAGCCGATGTGATGCAGCGAGGACAATCGGATGTTTGGTTGACTCTGGTATGTTGGCGTTACCAAGCCGGCCACCGACGCGTAACACACCCTTTGGGTCGAGGTATGGAGACAACCACTTTAGTCTCGACCTTCCGCTCACCAGCTTTCCTCGTTTCAGGTCGTCCATCTCCTCCGCAAACGAATCATGTTGTGCCCGTTGACACAACCTCAGTTCCGCATCCTGCAACTCCGCCGCTGTAAGCGGTGGAACGGAACTCAATAGCGTCTTCATGTCCGTATTCCGCTTGACGCTGTTGATCGACGTTGACTTGCTCGCCCTGAGGTTGGAGAGGATTCGCAAGCAATAAGCAACAACCCTTCGCAACTTGCCGTACGAGGAATAACGTGCGAAAAGTATGTTGCTAAAGTCACACGTCGTAGAGGTGATGACTATTTTGGACACCGCTAACCGCTCCTCGATGTCCGTCTCGTTCTCTTTCGCGAGTACTGGTTCCACCGGCCACTCTTCCTGTCCGTAGGACAACCAACGTGGCCCCTGCCACCATCGCTCGCACTGCAGTAACTCTTCGGGCCTCAACCCGCGCGATATATCATCCGCCGGGTTATCGCTACCAGGAACATGACGCCAGCATGAAATTCGGGTCTCCTCTTGTATTTGCGCCACCCTGTTGGCGACGAACGGCTTCCATCGACGAGGTGATGATTTGAGCCAATGCATGACGGTCATGGAATCTGTCCAACAGATAACCGTCGACGATGAAACGTTGAGTGCTCGAATCACCTTCTGGAACAGGTGTACTGCTAGCCGTGCTGCACACAGTTCTAATCTGGCGATGGAATGTGTGTTTGAGAGGGACACCACCTTGGACTTAGCCGCTAGCAATCTAACCGTAGAGCCCCGTGTCGAATCCGAGCGTACGTAACAACATGCTCCATAGGCTCCTTGAGATGCATCCGCGAAGAGATGCAGCTGCAGCCTTTCCGGATTGCTATGTGCCACCAATCGAGGTACTCGCAGTTCGCGTAACACATAGAGCGTTGAGTGGAACCTCCTCCACTCTTCCTGAATCTCCGCTGGTAGCGGACGATTCCAGTCCAGCGTCTTCCCCTCGTGCTTCAATCCCCATAGGCGTTGCAGGAACATCTTGGCGAGTATCACCGTTGGTCCCAACAGACCAAGAGGATCGAAGATTCTGGCCGTGTATGATAACACCAGGCATCGTGTCAGCTCTTCTGCAGGGGTTGGCAAATCCACCCGAAACCGAAACATATCGTTGGATGGTTCCCAAACCAAGCCCAGTGTTGAGACTGCTTGGTCTTCTTGCCAGTCTAGAACTGATTTGATGGCCAAATCGGCGCTTGGAACACCATCAAGCGCAGCCGGTATGTTCGACGCCCATTTCTTTAGTGAGAAGCCCGCTGATTCCAACATCGATGATATCTGTTTACGTGTCTCGATGGCTTCTGAAACACTTGCTGCACCAGTCAGCAAGTCATCCACATAAAAATCATGCAGAACCGGGTCTACGGCTTTGGGGTACTCCTGTTTGTTGTCATGCGCGATTTGTTGCAATGTACGAGTGGCCAAGAACGGAGCTGATGCGGTACCGTAGGTCACCGTTTGTAGCTCATACGTTGCTATTGGTTCGGTTGACCGTTTCCGATATCGAATGCGTAGCAGTTTTCGATCTTTATCATAATGCAGGATCTGCCTGTACATCTTCTCCACGTCTGCCACTAATGCGACAGAATGCTTCCTGAATCGCAAGATGATTGTGAGCAGATCATCTTGTACCGTTGGGCCAATGAGTAAAGTGTCGTTCAAGGAGTAGCCCGATGTTGTTTTGCAGGATGCATCGAAAACAACACGAACCTTGGTTGAAGAACTCGACTCCTTAATCACGGCATGATGAGGGATGTAGCAGTGCGGCTCACTATCGTCGACAGGTTCGGTGAGTTTCACCATGTGTCCCAACTGCTCGTATTCTACCATGAACCTTTTATACTCCTTTTCCATTACAGGATTGGCCTTTAGCCGCCGTTCAACTCCCAACAAACGCCGATCTGCTATATCCCTTGACAAACCCAGGACTTTCTCCGGTTTGGCATTTCGCGGCAACGACACGACATAGCGACCTTGAGCATTTCGCGTAGTCGTGGAAGCATAATACTTCTCACACAGGTCTTCTTCCAAAGACAACGCAGGGCCTTCTAAAATGCTCTCAGCCTCCCAGAACCGTTGTAGCGAAGCTGCAATGTCACCTTCATTGGTTGCCAGGTGACACAACCGCAAATTGGGCCCAGAACAACGGGAAGTATTCCCAGAGATCGCCCATCCAAACGGTGTCTCCAACAACCATGGTTTTCCTTCGCCCAGTGACCGCTTCCTTCCAGTGTGTAGTTCCCAAAATGTATCACCGCCAATAACCACATCTACCTTTCCGGGGACGTGGAAAGTAGGATCAGCCAATTTTATATTCGGGAGGAACCACGACTCTACGTTTATCGGTGTGGTTGGAAGATCTGCCGACGGAGTCTTCAGTACAAGAAATTCCATTGTTGTAGAGAAGTCAGCCCCTTTCGATTGAACGGCCGCTGTAATGGAACCCTTGACGTGCTGCATCTGTTGCCCTATACCAGATATGGCAACGTCTACCTTTGACAACGGTGTTAGCAAGCGCTGCGCCATGGTTTCGGAAACGAAATTGCACATCGATCCCGAATCGAGAAGTGCCCGCGCATCATACGTGTTGCCGTGATCATCCACGAGCTGGAGAAGGACCGTTTCCAGAAGAACCATTTCCTCATCGGATTGCGCAGCCATGGTAACCGCTGAATTCACATGTAGTAGTGAATGGTGTCGTGCCTTGCACGTAGTGCACCGGTACGACGAGCGGCAATCCCTCACTTGGTGATGACGATTCAGGCAATTCCAACACAGCCGTTCTCGTGTTGCGATTTCCCGCCGTTGGGGTACGTCCTTATTTGCGAATTCCGGACAAACCCGCAAATGGTGAGCCTCCGTGCAACCAAAAATGCACGGTGGTTGTGGTGGCTGTGGCGCTGACATATGCGGTATTGCTCTTCCTGCCGTCGCTGTGTTACCCACCAACCTTGGTCTATGTTCGAATATTTTTTTGCTACCGGCCACCGTTCTCGTATTTAGTTCAGTATGGGAAAACTCACGCGTTGACTTAAGGATTCGGACACGACTATGAAGGAAATCTACTAACTCCTTGTACTTATCTTTCGTGTGCTGTGCTGAATGGTTTTCCCAAGCCAAGATGGTCGCCGTGTCCAGTTTCATCAGCAAGAGGTTGGCGAGCGGCGTATCCCAGTACTCAACGGGCTCGTCGAGTTTCTTCAGCCCGTTCACGTGCCGCGTGAATTCATCCACGAGCTGCGCCAATTCATCCACCCTTTCACGGCTCACTGTCGGTAGGTGATGAATCTTCCGGTAGTACTCGCGAACAAGCGTACGCGGGTTGTCGTATCGCTTCAGCAAGGCAGTCCACGTCACGTCGTAATTATCAGCTGTTAAGGTGGTATGCTCGAAGAGCAATCCAGCATCACCCTTTAACGACGACAGCAGATATTGCAGCTTCATGATGTTAGGAATGTCCGCGGAAGAATCAATCATAGCTACAAATCGGTCCCGGAAAGTAAGCCACTTGGTAGAATCACCATCAAACGTAGGTAATTCGATTTTCGGCAGACGCACATTCACAGCACTCGATCGTCCCGTAGTATTCATCGTTGAATTCGCGATCAACACCGAATCACTCACACCCGGGTTCGAGGGTTGCCTTCGTAGAAGGAAACCCTTCACGCGTCGGTAACGCGTGTCCATTTCGCAACGTTCCGCCACATACGTTTCCGCCCCATCCTCATCTAGCTCCGAAACTTTCGCGCTTGCCTGGAGAAAATCTTCGTAATACCTTTCCAGCTGGTCTAGACACACTGATACTTCACTCACTCTATCATCGGTATATTCACTGGTGAACTGTTCCACGGTTTTAATTAGCTCGGCAGCTTGGCGTTTTTTCAGTTGAAACGTTTTTAATTGTTTCGCCATTTTCTCTTTGAATTTTTGGCGCGTAGGATAATCTCACTGTAACTTGGATGCAACTTGTACGCAAACCCAAATTTCGAATGGCGCAAATTTGAAAACGCAATGGGTGTCGTTGCAGTTATGGGTGCCAAATTTGAAATGGCGTGGGTGGCGTCGGTTTTCTTACGCGTTCCGATCGAACTACACAACTCGCTTTTCTGTTCCTTGTTCGTGACACGATGTAATCTTCACGAACACTTCACAAACGTCTCCTTTGCCCGTGATAGCGGGGCAACCAAAGGTTATGATAAACACAACGGATTTAAACGGAGAAATATCACACTTTGAATCACCACTGTACATAAACGGTACGTAGTGCCGTTTATTCCCAAATCTGTGAACACGTAGTGTCCTGCTGCAAGTTTCACTGCACGTAATGCTTCCTTTCACCGATCCGGTTCGAAGGACCAAATGTATAAATTACACCGGTCGTGAAGGGAGGAAACTTGTGATATTTGGGAATTTCTAAAACTGGAGCGGATAATTGAATATGTGTTATGCGTTTGGAAGTTGCTTTTGTAATGTTTATTCAACCGTCAGATTTGTACATAATTCAATTACTCTAGTTCACTTTTCTTACATTGGCGTCTGGTTTATACTCTCTGCTCGTAGTGTTGTCAAGTGTTGTTTATTTTTCATGCAATAACAATTCAAAATATTTTCATGCAAATTAATTAATTATACTTAGATTATAATTTGGTCCTTCGAACCGGATCGGTGAAAGGAAGCATTACGTGCAGTGAAACTTGCAGCAGGACACTACGTGTTCACAGATTTGGGAATAAACGGCACTACGTACCGTTTATGTACAGTGGTGATTCAAAGTGTGATATTTCTCCGTTTAAATCCGTTGTGTTTATCATAACCTTTGGTTGCCCCGCTATCACGGGCAAAGGAGACGTTTGTGAAGTGTTCGTGAAGATTACATCGTGTCACGAACAAGGAACAGAAAAGCGAGTTGTGTAGTTCGATCGGAACGCGTAAGAAAACCGACGCCACCCACGCCATTTCAAATTTGGCACCCATAACTGCAACGACACCCATTGCGTTTTCAAATTTGCGCCATTCGAAATTTGGGTTTGCGTACAAGTTGCATCCAAGTTACAGTGAGATTATCCTACGCGCCAAAAATTCAAAGAGAAAATGGCGAAACAATTAAAAACGTTTCAACTGAAAAAACGCCTTTACGTACGTACGCCTGCTGCAAAATGGAAGAAATACCTTTGATTTAGTCGAAAAGCATCGGTATTTTCCCTATTTTTCCGATGGACCGTGTTGATTCCGAAGCGACCGTTTCGTCATCCAGCTCTGGTGTAACCGTTTTACAGTATTTATTGCAGAACGAACCAGCCGGGTCGGTCGGGGAAGGTGCGACAACCGTGAACACCGCTTCCACCGCGCTCGGAGCAGATTCATCAGTACGAGTGTATTCCTGTACACATCCCGGCTGCAAGAAGCTGTACCTGAACGAGCATCACCTGAGAGCGCACGAAAAGTATCACGGTGAAGATGTTCCTAGCCATCGGAACCGAGCGTCGACCGTGGCTGGCAGTACGGTCGTTGGAGGAGAAAAGCTCGAGGCGCAAGAGAGTGGTTTGCGGTTTCTGTTAGAAAATGACCTTTCGGACGTTGTAGCTAACCGCCAGAATCGATCGGATACTATTGTGCAGCTAGAACTCGTGGAGGATCAAAGGAAGGAAGAATGTATCATTGTAGAGGAAGCGCACGAGGATGAGCACGGCTTGATACAGTACGATGGAGACGAATGCATAGAGGATGAAACGGCGCGATCCGATGTGGAACTCGATGACTTAGTTGCCGCATACGGTGAGGGGTCTGATGTATAAATTACACCGGTCGTGAAGGGAGGAAACTTGTGATATTTGGGAATTTCTAAAACTGGAGCGGATAATTGAATATGTGTTATGCGTTTGGAAGTTGCTTTTGTAATGTTTATTCAACCGTCAGATTTGTACATAATTCAATTACTCTAGTTCACTTTTCTTACATTGGCGTCTGGTTTATACTCTCTGCTCGTAGTGTTGTCAAGTGTTGTTTATTTTTCATGCAATAACATGAATAATGTTACGCTAACATGAATTGTGGCCCCGCGTGCATCTTTTGATGATGAGTGTTCTCGACCAGTAGTGTCGACAGCCGATGTGATGCAGCGAGGACAATCGGATGTTTGGTTGACTCTGGTATGTTGGCGTTACCAGTCGTGTTGAATTTGGATAATTAGTATAATTAATTAATTTGCATGAAAATATTTTTGAATTGTTATTGCATGAAAAATAAACAACACTTGACAACACTACGAGCAGAGAGTATAAACCAGACGCCAATGTAAGAAAAGTGAACTAGAGTAATTGAATTATGTACAAATCTGACGGTTGAATAAACATTACAAAAGCAACTTCCAAACGCATAACACATATTCAATTATCCGCTCCAGTTTTAGAAATTCCCAAATATCACAAGTTTCCTCCCTTCACGACCGGTGTAATTTATACATTTGGTCCTTCGAACCGGATCGGTGAAAGGAAGCATTACGTGCAGTGAAACTTGCAGCAGGACACTACGTGTTCACAGATTTGGGAATAAACGGCACTACGTACCGTTTATGTACAGTGGTGATTCAAAGTGTGATATTTCTCCGTTTAAACCCGTTGTGTTTTTCATTTCCTTTGGTTGCCCCGCTATCACGGGCAAAGGAGACGTTTGTGAAGTGTTCGTGAAGATTACATCGTGTCACGAACAAGGAACAGAAAAGCGAGTGTGTAGTTCGATCGGAACGCGTAAGAAAACCGACGCCACCCACGCCATTTCAAATTTGGCACCCATAACTGCAACGACACCCATTGCGTTTTCAAATTTGCGCCATTCGAAATTTGGTTTTGCGTACAAGTTGCATCCAAGTTACAGTGAGATTATCCTACGCGCCAAAAATTCAAAGAGAAAATGGCGAAACAATTAAAAGCGTTTCAACTGAAAAAACGCCAAGCTGCCGAGCTAATTAAAACCGTGGAACAGTTCACCAGTGAATATACCGATGATAGAGTGAGTGAAGTATCAGTGTGTCTAGACCAGCTGGAAAGGTATTACGAAGATTTTCTCCAGGCAAGCGCGAAAGTTTCGGAGCTAGATGAGGATGGGGCGGAAACGTATGTGGCGGAACGTTGCGAAATGGACACGCGTTACCGACGCGTGAAGGGTTTCCTTCTACGAAGGCAACCCTCGAACCCGGGTGTGAGTGATTCGGTGTTGATCGCGAATTCAACGATGAATACTACGGGACGATCGAGTGCTGTGAATGTGCGTCTGCCGAAAATCGAATTACCTACGTTTGATGGTGATTCTACCAAGTGGCTTACTTTCCGGGACCGATTTGTAGCTATGATTGATTCTTCCGCGGACATTCCTAACATCATGAAGCTGCAATATCTGCTGTCGTCGTTAAAGGGTGATGCTGGATTGCTCTTCGAGCATACCACCTTAACAGCAGATAATTACGACGTGACGTGGACTGCCTTGCTGAAGCGATACGACAACCCGCGTACGCTTGTTCGCGAGTACTACCGGAAGATTCATCACCTACCGACAGTGAGCCGTGAAAGGGTGGATGAATTGGCGCAGCTCGTGGATGAATTCACGCGGCACGTGAACGGGCTGAAGAAACTCGACGAGCCCGTTGAGTACTGGGATACGCCGCTCGCCAACCTCTTGCTGATGAAACTGGACACGGCGACCATCTTGGCTTGGGAAAACCATTCAGCACAGCACACGAAAGATAAGTACAAGGAGTTAGTAGATTTCCTTCATAGTCGTGTCCGAATCCTTAAGTCAACGCGTGAGTTTTCCCATACTGAACTAAATACGAGAATGGTGGCCGGTAGCAAAAAAATATTCGAACATAGACCAAGGTTGGTGGGTAACACAGCGACGGCAGGAAGAGCAATACCGCATATGTCAGCGCCACAGCCACCACAACCACCGTGCATTTTTGGTTGCACGGAGGCTCACCATTTGCGGGCTTGTCCGGAATTCGCAAATAAGGACGTACCCCAACGGCGGGAAATCGCAACACGAGAACGGCTGTGTTGGAATTGCCTGAATCGTCATCACCAAGTGAGGGATTGCCGCTCGTCGTACCGGTGCACTACGTGCAAGGCACGACACCATTCACTACTACATGTGAATTCAGCGGTGACCATGGCTGCGCAATCCGATGAGGAAATGGTTCTTCTGGAAACGGTCCTTCTCCAGCTCGTGGATGATCACGGCAACACGTATGATGCGCGGGCACTTCTCGATTCGGGATCGATGTGCAATTTCGTTTCCGAAACCATGGCGCAGCGATTGCTAACACCGTTGTCAAAGGTAGACGTTGCCATATCTGGTATAGGGCAACACATGCAGCACGTCAAGGGTTCCATTACAGCGGCCGTTCAATCGAAAGGGGCTGACTTCTCTACAACAATGGAATTTCTTGTACTAAAGACTCCGTCGGCAGATCTTCCAACCACACCGATAAACGTAGAGTCGTGGTTCCTCCCGAATATAAAATTGGCTGATCCTACTTTCCACGTCCCCGGAAAGGTAGATGTGGTTATTGGCGGTGATACATTTTGGGAACTACATACTGGAAGGAAGCGGTCACTGGGCGAAGGAAAACCATGGTTGTTGGAGACACCGTTTGGATGGGCGATCTCTGGGAATACTTCCCGTTGTTCTGGGCCCAATTTGCGGTTGTGTCACCTGGCAACCAATGAAGGTGACATTGCAGCTTCGCTACAACGGTTCTGGGAGGCTGAGAGCATTTTAGAAGGCCCTGCGTTGTCTTTGGAAGAAGACCTGTGTGACAAGTATTATGCTTCCACGACTACGCGAAATGCTCAAGGTCGCTATGTCGTGTCGTTGCCGCGAAATGCCAAACCGGAGAAAGTCCTGGGTTTGTCAAGGGATATAGCAGATCGGCGTTTGTTGGGAGTTGAACGGCGGCTAAAGGCCAATCCTGTAATGGAAAAGGAGTATAAAAGGTTCATGGTAGAATACGAGCAGTTGGGACACATGGTGAAACTCACCGAACCTGTCGACGATAGTGAGCCGCACTGCTACATCCCTCATCATGCCGTGATTAAGGAGTCGAGTTCTTCAACCAAGGTTCGTGTTGTTTTCGATGCATCCTGCAAAACAACATCGGGCTACTCCTTGAACGACACCTTACTCATTGGCCCAACGGTACAAGATGATCTGCTCACAATCATCTTGCGATTCAGGAAGCATTCTGTCGCATTAGTGGCAGACGTGGAGAAGATGTACAGGCAGATCCTGCATTATGATAAAGATCGAAAACTGCTACGCATTCGATATCGGGAACGTTCAACCGAACCAATAGCAACGTATGAGCTACAAACGGTGACCTACGGTACTGCATCAGCTCCGTTCTTGGCCACTCGTACGTTGCAACAAATCGCGCATGACAACAAACAGGAGTACCCCAAAGCCGTAGACCCGGTTCTGCATGATTTTTATGTGGATGACTTGCTGACTGGTGCAGCAAGTGTTTCAGAAGCCATCGAAACACGTAAACAGATATCATCGATGTTGGAATCAGCGGGCTTCTCACTAAAGAAATGGGCGTCGAACATACCGGCTGCGCTTGATGGTGTTCCAAGCGCCGATTTGGCCATCAAATCAGTTCTAGACTGGCAAGAAGACCAAGCAGTCTCAACACTGGGCTTGGTTTGGGAACCATCCAACGATATGTTTCGGTTTCGGGTGGATTTGCCAACCCCTGCAGAAGAGCTGACACGATGCCTGGTGTTATCATACACGGCCAGAATCTTCGATCCTCTTGGTCTGTTGGGACCAACGGTGATACTCGCCAAGATGTTCCTGCAACGCCTATGGGGATTGAAGCACGAGGGGAAGACGCTGGACTGGAATCGTCCGCTACCAGCGGAGATTCAGGAAGAGTGGAGGAGGTTCCACTCAACGCTCTATGTGTTACGCGAACTGCGAGTACCTCGATTGGTGGCACATAGCAATCCGGAAAGGCTGCAGCTGCATCTCTTCGCGGATGCATCTCAAGGAGCCTATGGAGCATGTTGTTACGTACGCTCGGATTCGACACGGGGCTCTACGGTTAGATTGCTAGCGGCTAAGTCCAAGGTGGTGTCCCTCTCAAACACACATTCCATCGCCAGATTAGAACTGTGTGCAGCACGGCTAGCAGTACACCTGTTCCAGAAGGTGATTCGAGCACTCAACGTTTCATCGTCGACGGTTATCTGTTGGACAGATTCCATGACCGTCATGCATTGGCTCAAATCATCACCTCGTCGATGGAAGCCGTTCGTCGCCAACAGGGTGGCGCAAATACAAGAGGAGACCCGAATTTCATGCTGGCGTCATGTTCCTGGTAGCGATAACCCGGCGGATGATATATCGCGCGGGTTGAGGCCCGAAGAGTTACTGCAGTGCGAGCGATGGTGGCAGGGGCCACGTTGGTTGTCCTACGGACAGGAAGAGTGGCCGGTGGAACCAGTACTCGCGAAAGAGAACGAGACGGACATCGAGGAGCGGTTAGCGGTGTCCAAAATAGTCATCACCTCTACGACGTGTGACTTTAGCAACACACTTTTCGCACGTTATTCCTCGTACGGCAAGTTGCGAAGGGTTGTTGCTTATTGCTTGCGAATCCTCTCCAACCTCAGGGCGAGCAAGTCAACGTCGATCAACAGCGTCAAGCGGAATACGGACATGAAGACGCTATTGAGTTCCGTTCCACCGCTTACAGCGGCGGAGTTGCAGGATGCGGAACTGAGGTTGTGTCAACGGGCACAACATGATTCGTTTGCGGAGGAGATGGACGACCTGAAACGAGGAAAGCTGGTGAGCGGAAGGTCGAGACTAAAGTGGTTGTCTCCATACCTCGACCCAAAGGGTGTGTTACGCGTCGGTGGCCGGCTTGGTAACGCCAACATACCAGAGTCAACCAAACATCCGATTGTCCTCGCTGCATCACATCGGCTGTCGACACTACTGGTCGAGAACACTCATCATCAAAAGATGCACGCGGGGCCACAATTCATGTTAGCAACAATCCGGCAGAAGTTTTGGTTGATTGGGGGCCGAAACTTAGCAAAGAGCGTGTACCATCGATGCCACACATGCTTTCGGAACAAGCCAACGCTGGTGAAACAGGCGGTAGCTGATTTGCCTAAGTCACGAGTGACACCAACGCGACCGTTTGCCGTCAGCGGCGTCGACTACTGTGGGCCGTTTTTGTTAAAGTCGACCGTCCGCAACCGAAGCCCAACGAAGGCATACATCGCGATATTCGTATGTTTCGCGACAAGGGCAGTCCATATCGAGCTGGTGAGTGATCTCACATCGACTGCTTTCCTATCAGCACTACGTCGCTTTGTCGCGAGACGTGGTAAAGTAGCCGAATTGCATTCGGACAATGCAACGACGTTCAAGGGCGCGGCACACGAGTTGCATCGCATCTATAGGATGCTGAAAATCGATGAGGGTGATAGGAGAGCGATCTTTGATTGGTGCGCAGAGAACGAACTGGTATGGAAGTTTATCCCCCCGCGTGCGCCTCATTTTGGAGGACTTTGGGAAGCGGCAGTTAAGTCCGCTAAAAGGCATCTGTTAAAGACGATAGGAGTTAGAAGTGTGACGCAAGAAAATATGCTTACCCTTCTGGCACAAGTTGAGCTTTGTTTAAATTCGCGTCCATTGATACCAATATCAGATGAGCCAACAGATTTGGAAGCACTAACCCCGGGCCATTTCTTGATAGGGAGTAGCATGCAGGCGGTACCACAAGTAGATCTTAGCAAGATTTCTCCGAACCGTTTGAAGGAGTACCAATTAGTGCAAAGGCAGATGCAAGAGATTTGGGCACGGTGGTACCCAGAATATCTACAGCAGCTACAGGCCAGGGCAAAGCACGCGAACAATACACCGGTGAAGCTAGAAGTGAACCAATTAGTGATCGTGAAAGAAGACAATACCCCACCTGCAGTTTGGCCAAAAGGGCGAATAACAGCTTTGCACCCAGGAAAGGACGGTGTAGTGAGAGTAGTAACTTTACGAGTGGGCACAGGAAAAGAAATTGTTCGAGCCGTCAGCAGAATCGCGTTACTACCCAATCCAATCGAACAGAGAGGTTAGAGCGGAAGAAGGATACACGTGGGAAATAGTAAACAACAGTTGTTGACATTTGGAGCGTCAAGTCAAGTTAAGTTTACACGTCGATCACATAGTTTCATGCATTTAAAAGAATTCTCTTTTGGTGGCCGGAATGTTGAATTTGGATAATTAGTATAATTAATTAATTTGCATGAAAATATTTTTGAATTGTTATTGCATGAAAAATAAACAACACTTGACAACACTACGAGCAGAGAGTATAAACCAGACGCCAATGTAAGAAAAGTGAACTAGAGTAATTGAATTATGTACAAATCTGACGGTTGAATAAACATTACAAAAGCAACTTCCAAACGCATAACACATATTCAATTATCCGCTCCAGTTTTAGAAATTCCCAAATATCACAAGTTTCCTCCCTTCACGACCGGTGTAATTTATACACCGAGGACCAAATGTATAAATTACACCGGTCGTGAAGGGAGGAAACTTGTGATATTTGGGAATTTCTAAAACTGGAGCGGATAATTGAATATGTGTTATGCGTTTGGAAGTTGCTTTTGTAATGTTTATTCAACCGTCAGATTTGTACATAATTCAATTACTCTAGTTCACTTTTCTTACATTGGCGTCTGGTTTATACTCTCTGCTCGTAGTGTTGTCAAGTGTTGTTTATTTTTCATGCAATAACAATTCAAAATATTTTCATGCAAATTAATTAATTATACTAATTATCCAAATTCAACATTCCGGCCACCAAAAGAGAATTCTTTTAAATGCATGAAACTATGTGATCGACGTGTAAACTTAACTTGACTTGACGCTCCAAATGTCAACAACTGTTGTTTACTATTTCCCACGTGTATCCTTCTTCCGCTCTAACCTCTCTGTTCGATTGGATTGGGTAGTAACGCGATTCTGCTGACGGCTCGAACAATTTCTTTTCCTGTGCCCACTCGTAAAGTTACTACTCTCACTACACCGTCCTTTCCTGGGTGCAAAGCTGTTATTCGCCCTTTTGGCCAAACTGCAGGTGGGGTATTGTCTTCTTTCACGATCACTAATTGGTTCACTTCTAGCTTCACCGGTGTATTGTTCGCGTGCTTTGCCCTGGCCTGTAGCTGCTGTAGATATTCTGGGTACCTCCGTGCCCAAATCTCTTGCATCTGCCTTTGCACTAATTGGTACTCCTTCAAACGGTTCGGAGAAATCTTGCTAAGATCTACTTGTGGTACCGCCTGCATGCTACTCCCTATCAAGAAATGGCCCGGGGTTAGTGCTTCCAAATCTGTTGGCTCATCTGATATTGGTATCAATGGACGCGAATTTAAACAAAGCTCAACTTGTGCCAGAAGGGTAAGCATATTTTCTTGCGTCACACTTCTAACTCCTATCGTCTTTAACAGATGCCTTTTAGCGGACTTAACTGCCGCTTCCCAAAGTCCTCCAAAATGAGGCGCACGCGGGGGGATAAACTTCCATACCAGTTCGTTCTCTGCGCACCAATCAAAGATCGCTCTCCTATCACCCTCATCGATTTTCAGCATCCTATAGATGCGATGCAACTCGTGTGCCGCGCCCTTGAACGTCGTTGCATTGTCCGAATGCAATTCGGCTACTTTACCACGTCTCGCGACAAAGCGACGTAGTGCTGATAGGAAAGCAGTCGATGTGAGATCACTCACCAGCTCGATATGGACTGCCCTTGTCGCGAAACATACGAATATCGCGATGTATGCCTTCGTTGGGCTTCGGTTGCGGACGGTCGACTTTAACAAAAACGGCCCACAGTAGTCGACGCCGCTGACGGCAAACGGTCGCGTTGGTGTCACTCGTGACTTAGGCAAATCAGCTACCGCCTGTTTCACCAGCGTTGGCTTGTTCCGAAAGCATGTGTGGCATCGATGGTACACGCTCTTTGCTAAGTTTCGGCCCCCAATCAACCAAAACTTCTGCCGGATTGTTGCTAACATGAATTGTGGCCCCGCGTGCATCTTTTGATGATGAGTGTTCTCGACCAGTAGTGTCGACAGCCGATGTGATGCAGCGAGGACAATCGGATGTTTGGTTGACTCTGGTATGTTGGCGTTACCAAGCCGGCCACCGACGCGTAACACACCCTTTGGGTCGAGGTATGGAGACAACCACTTTAGTCTCGACCTTCCGCTCACCAGCTTTCCTCGTTTCAGGTCGTCCATCTCCTCCGCAAACGAATCATGTTGTGCCCGTTGACACAACCTCAGTTCCGCATCCTGCAACTCCGCCGCTGTAAGCGGTGGAACGGAACTCAATAGCGTCTTCATGTCCGTATTCCGCTTGACGCTGTTGATCGACGTTGACTTGCTCGCCCTGAGGTTGGAGAGGATTCGCAAGCAATAAGCAACAACCCTTCGCAACTTGCCGTACGAGGAATAACGTGCGAAAAGTGTGTTGCTAAAGTCACACGTCGTAGAGGTGATGACTATTTTGGACACCGCTAACCGCTCCTCGATGTCCGTCTCGTTCTCTTTCGCGAGTACTGGTTCCACCGGCCACTCTTCCTGTCCGTAGGACAACCAACGTGGCCCCTGCCACCATCGCTCGCACTGCAGTAACTCTTCGGGCCTCAACCCGCGCGATATATCATCCGCCGGGTTATCGCTACCAGGAACATGACGCCAGCATGAAATTCGGGTCTCCTCTTGTATTTGCGCCACCCTGTTGGCGACGAACGGCTTCCATCGACGAGGTGATGATTTGAGCCAATGCATGACGGTCATGGAATCTGTCCAACAGATAACCGTCGACGATGAAACGTTGAGTGCTCGAATCACCTTCTGGAACAGGTGTACTGCTAGCCGTGCTGCACACAGTTCTAATCTGGCGATGGAATGTGTGTTTGAGAGGGACACCACCTTGGACTTAGCCGCTAGCAATCTAACCGTAGAGCCCCGTGTCGAATCCGAGCGTACGTAACAACATGCTCCATAGGCTCCTTGAGATGCATCCGCGAAGAGATGCAGCTGCAGCCTTTCCGGATTGCTATGTGCCACCAATCGAGGTACTCGCAGTTCGCGTAACACATAGAGCGTTGAGTGGAACCTCCTCCACTCTTCCTGAATCTCCGCTGGTAGCGGACGATTCCAGTCCAGCGTCTTCCCCTCGTGCTTCAATCCCCATAGGCGTTGCAGGAACATCTTGGCGAGTATCACCGTTGGTCCCAACAGACCAAGAGGATCGAAGATTCTGGCCGTGTATGATAACACCAGGCATCGTGTCAGCTCTTCTGCAGGGGTTGGCAAATCCACCCGAAACCGAAACATATCGTTGGATGGTTCCCAAACCAAGCCCAGTGTTGAGACTGCTTGGTCTTCTTGCCAGTCTAGAACTGATTTGATGGCCAAATCGGCGCTTGAAACACCATCAAGCGCAGCCGGTATGTTCGACGCCCATTTCTTTAGTGAGAAGCCCGCTGATTCCAACATCGATGATATCTGTTTACGTGTCTCGATGGCTTCTGAAACACTTGCTGCACCAGTCAGCAAGTCATCCACATAAAAATCATGCAGAACCGGGTCTACGGCTTTGGGGTACTCCTGTTTGTTGTCATGCGCAATTTGTTGCAACGTACGAGTGGCCAAGAACGGAGCTGATGCGGTACCGTAGGTCACCGTTTGTAGCTCATACGTTGCTATTGGTTCGGTTGAACGTTCCCGATATCGAATGCGTAGCAGTTTTCGATCTTTATCATAATGCAGGATCTGCCTGTACATCTTCTCCACGTCTGCCACTAATGCGACAGAATGCTTCCTGAATCGCAAGATGATTGTGAGCAGATCATCTTGTACCGTTGGGCCAATGAGTAAGGTGTCGTTCAAGGAGTAGCCCGATGTTGTTTTGCAGGATGCATCGAAAACAACACGAACCTTGGTTGAAGAACTCGACTCCTTAATCACGGCATGATGAGGGATGTAGCAGTGCGGCTCACTATCGTCGACAGGTTCGGTGAGTTTCACCATGTGTCCCAACTGCTCGTATTCTACCATGAACCTTTTATACTCCTTTTCCATTACAGGATTGGCCTTTAGCCGCCGTTCAACTCCCAACAAACGCCGATCTGCTATATCCCTTGACAAACCCAGGACTTTCTCCGGTTTGGCATTTCGCGGCAACGACACGACATAGCGACCTTGAGCATTTCGCGTAGTCGTGGAAGCATAATACTTGTCACACAGGTCTTCTTCCAAAGACAACGCAGGGCCTTCTAAAATGCTCTCAGCCTCCCAGAACCGTTGTAGCGAAGCTGCAATGTCACCTTCATTGGTTGCCAGGTGACACAACCGCAAATTGGGCCCAGAACAACGGGAAGTATTCCCAGAGATCGCCCATCCAAACGGTGTCTCCAACAACCATGGTTTTCCTTCGCCCAGTGACCGCTTCCTTCCAGTATGTAGTTCCCAAAATGTATCACCGCCAATAACCACATCTACCTTTCCGGGGACGTGGAAAGTAGGATCAGCCAATTTTATATTCGGGAGGAACCACGACTCTACGTTTATCGGTGTGGTTGGAAGATCTGCCGACGGAGTCTTTAGTACAAGAAATTCCATTGTTGTAGAGAAGTCAGCCCCTTTCGATTGAACGGCCGCTGTAATGGAACCCTTGACGTGCTGCATGTGTTGCCCTATACCAGATATGGCAACGTCTACCTTTGACAACGGTGTTAGCAATCGCTGCGCCATGGTTTCGGAAACGAAATTGCACATCGATCCCGAATCGAGAAGTGCCCGCGCATCATACGTGTTGCCGTGATCATCCACGAGCTGGAGAAGGACCGTTTCCAGAAGAACCATTTCCTCATCGGATTGCGCAGCCATGGTCACCGCTGAATTCACATGTAGTAGTGAATGGTGTCGTGCCTTGCACGTAGTGCACCGGTACGACGAGCGGCAATCCCTCACTTGGTGATGACGATTCAGGCAATTCCAACACAGCCGTTCTCGTGTTGCGATTTCCCGCCGTTGGGGTACGTCCTTATTTGCGAATTCCGGACAAGCCCGCAAATGGTGAGCCTCCGTGCAACCAAAAATGCACGGTGGTTGTGGTGGCTGTGGCGCTGACATATGCGGTATTGCTCTTCCTGCCGTCGCTGTGTTACCCACCAACCTTGGTCTATGTTCGAATATTTTTTTGCTACGCGAATTTCATGCAAATTAATTAATCATACTAATTATCCAAATTCAACATTCCGGCCACCAAAAGAGAATTCTTTTAAATGCATGAAACTATGTGATCGACGTGTAAACTTAACTTGACTTGACGCTCCAAATGTCAACAACTGTTGTTTACTATTTCGCACGTGTATCCTTCTTCCGCTCTAACCTCTCTGTTCGATTGGATTGGGTAGTAACGCGATTCTACTGACGGCTCGAACAATTTCTTTTCCTGTGCCCACTCGTAAAGTTACTACTCTCACTACACCGTCCTTTCCTGGGTGCAAAGCTGTTATTCGCCCTTTTGGCCAAACTGCAGGTGGGGTATTGTCTTCTTTCACGATCACTAATTGGTTCACTTCTAGCTTCACCGGTGTATTGTTCGCGTGCTTTGCCCTGGCCTGTAGCTGCTGTAGATATTCTGGGTACCACCGTGCCCAAATCTCTTGCATCTGCCTTTGCACTAATTGGTACTCCTTCAAACGGTTCGGAGAAATCTTGCTAAGATCTACTTGTGGTACCGCCTGCATGCTACTCCCTATCAAGAAATGGCCCGGGGTTAGTGCTTCCAAATCTGTTGGCTCATCTGATATTGGTATCAATGGACGCGAATTTAAACAAAGCTCAACTTGTGCCAGAAGGGTAAGCATATTTTCTTGCGTCACACTTCTAACTCCTATCGTCTTTAACAGATGCCTTTTAGCGGACTTAACTGCCGCTTCCCAAAGTCCTCCAAAATGAGGCGCACGCGGGGGGATAAACTTCCATACCAGTTCGTTCTCTGCGCACCAATCAAAGATCGCTCTCCTATCACCCTCATCGATTTTCAGCATCCTATAGATGCGATGCAACTCGTGTGCCGCGCCCTTGAACGTCGTTGCATTGTCCGAATGCAATTCGGCTACTTTACCACGTCTCGCGACAAAGCGACGTAGTGCTGATAGGAAAGCAGTCGATGTGAGATCACTCACCAGCTCGATATGGACTGCCCTTGTCGCGAAACATACGAATATCGCGATGTATGCCTTCGTTGGGCTTCGGTTGCGGACGGTCGACTTTAACAAAAACGGCCCACAGTAGTCGACGCCGCTGACGGCAAACGGTCGCGTTGGTGTCACTCGTGACTTAGGCAAATCAGCTACCGCCTGTTTCACCAGCGTTGGCTTGTTCCGAAAGCATGTGTGGCATCGATGGTACACGCTCTTTGCTAAGTTTCGGCCCCCAATCAACCAAAACTTCTGCCGGATTGTTGCTAACATGAATTGTGGCCCCGCGTGCATCTTTTGATGATGAGTGTTCTCGACCAGTAGTGTCGACAGCCGATGTGATGCAGCGAGGACAATCGGATGTTTGGTTGACTCTGGTATGTTGGCGTTACCAAGCCGGCCACCGACGCGTAACACACCCTTTGGGTCGAGGTATGGAGACAACCACTTTAGTCTCGACCTTCCGCTCACCAGCTTTCCTCGTTTCAGGTCGTCCATCTCCTCCGCAAACGAATCATGTTGTGCCCGTTGACACAACCTCAGTTCCGCATCCTGCAACTCCGCCGCTGTAAGCGGTGGAACGGAACTCAATAGCGTCTTCATGTCCGTATTCCGCTTGACGCTGTTGATCGACGTTGACTTGCTCGCCCTGAGGTTGGAGAGGATTCGCAAGCAATAAGCAACAACCCTTCGCAACTTGCCGTACGAGGAATAACGTGCGAAAAGTGTGTTGCTAAAGTCACACGTCGTAGAGGTGATGACTATTTTGGACACCGCTAACCGCTCCTCGATGTCCGTCTCGTTCTCTTTCGCGAGTACTGGTTCCACCGGCCACTCTTCCTGTCCGTAGGACAACCAACGTGGCCCCTGCCACCATCGCTCGCACTGCAGTAACTCTTCGGGCCTCAACCCGCGCGATATATCATCCGCCGGGTTATCGCTACCAGGAACATGACGCCAGCATGAAATTCGGGTCTCCTCTTGTATTTGCGCCACCCTGTTGGCGACGAACGGCTTCCATCGACGAGGTGATGATTTGAGCCAATGCATGACGGTCATGGAATCTGTCCAACAGATAACCGTCGACGATGAAACGTTGAGTGCTCGAATCACCTTCTGGAACAGGTGTACTGCTAGCCGTGCTGCACACAGTTCTAATCTGGCGATGGAATGTGTGTTTGAGAGGGACACCACCTTGGACTTAGCCGCTAGCAATCTAACCGTAGAGCCCCGTGTCGAATCCGAGCGTACGTAACAACATGCTCCATAGGCTCCTTGAGATGCATCCGCGAAGAGATGCAGCTGCAGCCTTTCCGGATTGCTATGTGCCACCAATCGAGGTACTCGCAGTTCGCGTAACACATAGAGCGTTGAGTGGAACCTCCTCCACTCTTCCTGAATCTCCGCTGGTAGCGGACGATTCCAGTCCAGCGTCTTCCCCTCGTGCTTCAATCCCCATAGGCGTTGCAGGAACATCTTGGCGAGTATCACCGTTGGTCCCAACAGACCAAGAGGATCGAAGATTCTGGCCGTGTATGATAACACCAGGCATCGTGTCAGCTCTTCTGCAGGGGTTGGCAAATCCACCCGAAACCGAAACATATCGTTGGATGGTTCCCAAACCAAGCCCAGTGTTGAGACTGCTTGGTCTTCTTGCCAGTCTAGAACTGATTTGATGGCCAAATCGGCGCTTGGAACACCATCAAGCGCAGCCGGTATGTTCGACGCCCATTTCTTTAGTGAGAAGCCCGCTGATTCCAACATCGATGATATCTGTTTACGTGTTTCGATGGCTTCTGAAACACTTGCTGCACCAGTCAGCAAGTCATCCACATAAAAATCATGCAGAACCGGGTCTACGGCTTTGGGGTACTCCTGTTTGTTGTCATGCGCGATTTGTTGCAACGTACGAGTGGCCAAGAACGGAGCTGATGCAGTACCGTAGGTCACCGTTTGTAGCTCATACGTTGCTATTGGTTCGGTTGAACGTTCCCGATATCGAATGCGTAGCAGTTTTCGATCTTTATCATAATGCAGGATCTGCCTGTACATCTTCTCCACGTCTGCCACTAATGCGACAGAATGCTTCCTGAATCGCAAGATGATTGTGAGCAGATCATCTTGTACCGTTGGGCCAATGAGTAAGGTGTCGTTCAAGGAGTAGCCCGATGTTGTTTTGCAGGATGCATCGAAAACAACACGAACCTTGGTTGAAGAACTCGACTCCTTAATCACGGCATGATGAGGGATGTAGCAGTGCGGCTCACTATCGTCGACAGGTTCGGTGAGTTTCACCATGTGTCCCAACTGCTCGTATTCTACCATGAACCTTTTATACTCCTTTTCCATTACAGGATTGGCCTTTAGCCGCCGTTCAACTCCCAACAAACGCCGATCTGCTATATCCCTTGACAAACCCAGGACTTTCTCCGGTTTGGCATTTCGCGGCAACGACACGACATAGCGACCTTGAGCATTTCGCGTAGTCGTGGAAGCATAATACTTGTCACACAGGTCTTCTTCCAAAGACAACGCAGGGCCTTCTAAAATGCTCTCAGCCTCCCAGAACCGTTGTAGCGAAGCTGCAATGTCACCTTCATTGGTTGCCAGGTGACACAACCGCAAATTGGGCCCAGAACAACGGGAAGTATTCCCAGAGATCGCCCATCCAAACGGTGTCTCCAACAACCATGGTTTTCCTTCGCCCAGTGACCGCTTCCTTCCAGTATGTAGTTCCCAAAATGTATCACCGCCAATAACCACATCTACCTTTCCGGGGACGTGGAAAGTAGGATCAGCCAATTTTATATTCGGGAGGAACCACGACTCTACGTTTATCGGTGTGGTTGGAAGATCTGCCGACGGAGTCTTTAGTACAAGAAATTCCATTGTTGTAGAGAAGTCAGCCCCTTTCGATTGAACGGCCGCTGTAATGGAACCCTTGACGTGCTGCATGTGTTGCCCTATACCAGATATGGCAACGTCTACCTTTGACAACGGTGTTAGCAATCGCTGCGCCATGGTTTCGGAAACGAAATTGCACATCGATCCCGAATCGAGAAGTGCCCGCGCATCATACGTGTTGCCGTGATCATCCACGAGCTGGAGAAGGACCGTTTCCAGAAGAACCATTTCCTCATCGGATTGCGCAGCCATGGTCACCGCTGAATTCACATGTAGTAGTGAATGGTGTCGTGCCTTGCACGTAGTGCACCGGTACGACGAGCGGCAATCCCTCACTTGGTGATGACGATTCAGGCAATTCCAACACAGCCGTTCTCGTGTTGCGATTTCCCGCCGTTGGGGTACGTCCTTATTTGCGAATTCCGGACAAGCCCGCAAATGGTGAGCCTCCGTGCAACCAAAAATGCACGGTGGTTGTGGTGGCTGTGGCGCTGACATATGCGGTATTGCTCTTCCTGCCGTCGCTGTGTTACCCACCAACCTTGGTCTATGTTCGAATATTTTTTTGCTACCGGCCACCATTCTCGTATTTAGTTCAGTATGGGAAAACTCACGCGTTGACTTAAGGATTCGGACACGACTATGAAGGAAATCTACTAACTCCTTGTACTTATCTTTCGTGTGCTGTGCTGAATGGTTTTCCCAAGCCAAGATGGTCGCCGTGTCCAGTTTCATCAGCAAGAGGTTGGCGAGCGGCGTATCCCAGTACTCAACGGGCTCGTCGAGTTTCTTCAGCCCGTTCACGTGCCGCGTGAATTCATCCACGAGCTGCGCCAATTCATCCACCCTTTCACGGCTCACTGTCGGTAGGTGATGAATCTTCCGGTAGTACTCGCGAACAAGCGTACGCGGGTTGTCGTATCGCTTCAGCAAGGCAGTCCACGTCACGTCGTAATTATCTGCTGTTAAGGTGGTATGCTCGAAGAGCAATCCAGCATCACCCTTTAACGACGACAGCAGATATTGCAGCTTCATGATGTTAGGAATGTCCGCGGAAGAATCAATCATAGCTACAAATCGGTCCCGGAAAGTAAGCCACTTGGTAGAATCACCATCAAACGTAGGTAATTCGATTTTCGGCAGACGCACATTCACAGCACTCGATCGTCCCGTAGTATTCATCGTTGAATTCGCGATCAACACCGAATCACTCACACCCGGGTTCGAGGGTTGCCTTCGTAGAAGGAAACCCTTCACGCGTCGGTAACGCGTGTCCATTTCGCAACGTTCCGCCACATACGTTTCCGCCCCATCCTCATCTAGCTCCGAAACTTTCGCGCTTGCCTGGAGAAAATCTTCGTAATACCTTTCCAGCTGGTCTAGACACACTGATACTTCACTCACTCTATCATCGGTATATTCACTGGTGAACTGTTCCACGGTTTTAATTAGCTCGGCAGCTTGGCGTTTTTTCAGTTGAAACGCTTTTAATTGTTTCGCCATTTTCTCTTTGAATTTTTGGCGCGTAGGATAATCTCACTGTAACTTGGATGCAACTTGTACGCAAAACCAAATTTCGAATGGCGCAAATTTGAAAACGCAATGGGTGTCGTTGCAGTTATGGGTGCCAAATTTGAAATGGCGTGGGTGGCGTCGGTTTTCTTACGCGTTCCGATCGAACTACACACTCGCTTTTCTGTTCCTTGTTCGTGACACGATGTAATCTTCACGAACACTTCACAAACGTCTCCTTTGCCCGTGATAGCGGGGCAACCAAAGGAAATGAAAAACACAACGGGTTTAAACGGAGAAATATCACACTTTGAATCACCACTGTACATAAACGGTACGTAGTGCCGTTTATTCCCAAATCTGTGAACACGTAGTGTCCTGCTGCAAGTTTCACTGCACGTAATGCTTCCTTTCACCGATCCGGTTCGAAGGACCAAATGTATAAATTACACCGGTCGTGAAGGGAGGAAACTTGTGATATTTGGGAATTTCTAAAACTGGAGCGGATAATTGAATATGTGTTATGCGTTTGGAAGTTGCTTTTGTAATGTTTATTCAACCGTCAGATTTGTACATAATTCAATTACTCTAGTTCACTTTTCTTACATTGGCGTCTGGTTTATACTCTCTGCTCGTAGTGTTGTCAAGTGTTTCATGGAATCTAACCGTAGAGCCCCGTGTCGAATCCGAGCGTACGTAACAACATTGCCGGCTCGAAGAAAACAGTGCAAAGTAATTACACAAATTGTTTAAATGTGTGTAAATATTTAGTGCCGTACAAAAAACTGCATTTCTAGGGTGCATCAACATGTCGAACATGCTGCTAAGATTTTCCTGCCGAAGTTTACGCGAGATGAGTGGGAGTGCCGGATTGTTCGGAAGCGCCGGAACAAAACTCGCCACCACCAATCAGGTCCGGTTGCCCAAACATGCGTCCATGGTGAGCCGGTTTCAGCACACAACGCGCCAGTCCGATCCCATGAAGGGCAAAGGTCCGATCACGTGGAAAAGTTTCGCATTTATTGCCACCGCCGGTATCGGGGTGCTCGGGTTCATGTGGTACGTGAAGGACGAGAAGGAGCAGGCACTGATGCGGGAACGGAAGCGCCAGCTGGGCAAGGCAGCCATCGGCGGCAAGTGGGATCTAATCGACTCCGAGGGCAATCCGCGCAAATCGGCTGACTTTGCTGGCAAATGGTTGCTGATCTACTTTGGCTTCACGCACTGTCCCGACATCTGCCCGGACGAGCTGGAGAAGATGGCGGCCGTGGTTGACAATCTGGAGAAGGAAAAGGATGCGGAACCGGTGCAGCCGATATTCATCACAGTCGATCCGCAGCGTGACACCAAAGAGATTGTGGGCAAGTACGTGAAGGAGTTTTCGCCGAAGCTGCTCGGTCTTACGGGAACGGTGGAACAGGTGGCGCAGGTATGTCGAGCATTCCGGGTATACTTTAATCCGGTTCGAAGGACCAAATGTATAAATTACACCGGTCGTGAAGGGAGGAAACTTGTGATATTTGGGAATTTCTAAAACTGTAGCGGATAATTGAATATGTGTTATGCGTTTGGAAGTTGCTTTTGTAATGTTTATTCAACCGTCAGATTTGTACATAATTCAATTACTCTAGTTCACTTTTCTTACATTGGCGTCTGGTTTATACTCTCTGCTCGTAGTGTTGTCAAGTGTTGTTTATTTTTCATGCAATAACAATTCAAAATATTTTCATGCAAATTAATTAATTATACTAATTATCCAAATTCAACATTCCGGCCACCAAAAGAGAATTCTTTTAAATGCATGAAACTATGTGATCGACGTGTAAACTTAACTTGACTTGACGCTCCAAATGTCAACAACTGTTGTTTACTATTTCCCACGTGTATCCTTCTTCCGCTCTAACCTCTCTGTTCGATTGGATTGGGTAGTAACGCGATTCTGCTGACGGCTCGAACAATTTCTTTTCCTGTGCCCACTCGTAAAGTTACTACTCTCACTACACCGTCCTTTCCTGGGTGCAAAGCTGTTATTCGCCCTTTTGGCCAAACTGCAGGTGGGGTATTGTCTTCTTTCACGATCACTAATTGGTTCACTTCTAGCTTCACCGGTGTATTGTTCGCGTGCTTTGCCCTGGCCTGTAGCTGCTGTAGATATTCTGGGTACCACCGTGCCCAAATCTCTTGCATCTGCCTTTGCACTAATTGGTACTCCTTCAAACGGTTCGGAGAAATCTTGCTAAGATCTACTTGTGGTACCGCCTGCATGCTACTCCCTATCAAGAAATGGCCCGGGGTTAGTGCTTCCAAATCTGTTGGCTCATCTGATATTGGTATCAATGGACGCGAATTTAAACAAAGCTCAACTTGTGCCAGAAGGGTAAGCATATTTTCTTGCGTCACACTTCTAACTCCTATCGTCTTTAACAGATGCCTTTTAGCGGACTTAACTGCCGCTTCCCAAAGTCCTCCAAAATGAGGCGCACGCGGGGGGATAAACTTCCATACCAGTTCGTTCTCTGCGCACCAATCAAAGATCGCTCTCCTATCACCCTCATCGATTTTCAGCATCCTATAGATGCGATGCAACTCGTGTGCCGCGCCCTTGAACGTCGTTGCATTGTCCGAATGCAATTCGGCTACTTTACCACGTCTCGCGACAAAGCGACGTAGTGCTGATAGGAAAGCAGTCGATGTGAGATCACTCACCAGCTCGATATGGACTGCCCTTGTCGCGAAACATACGAATATCGCGATGTATGCCTTCGTTGGGCTTCGGTTGCGGACGGTCGACTTTAACAAAAACGGCCCACAGTAGTCGACGCCGCTGACGGCAAACGGTCGCGTTGGTGTCACTCGTGACTTAGGCAAATCAGCTACCGCCTGTTTCACCAGCGTTGGCTTGTTCCGAAAGCATGTGTGGCATCGATGGTACACGCTCTTTGCTAAGTTTCGGCCCCCAATCAACCAAAACTTCTGCCGGATTGTTGCTAACATGAATTGTGGCCCCGCGTGCATCTTTTGATGATGAGTGTTCTCGACCAGTAGTGTCGACAGCCGATGTGATGCAGCGAGGACAATCGGATGTTTGGTTGACTCTGGTATGTTGGCGTTACCAAGCCGGCCACCGACGCGTAACACACCCTTTGGGTCGAGGTATGGAGACAACCACTTTAGTCTCGACCTTCCGCTCACCAGCTTTCCTCGTTTCAGGTCGTCCATCTCCTCCGCAAACGAATCATGTTGTGCCCGTTGACACAACCTCAGTTCCGCATCCTGCAACTCCGCCGCTGTAAGCGGTGGAACGGAACTCAATAGCGTCTTCATGTCCGTATTCCGCTTGACGCTGTTGATCGACGTTGACTTGCTCGCCCTGAGGTTGGAGAGGATTCGCAAGCAATAAGCAACAACCCTTCGCAACTTGCCGTACGAGGAATAACGTGCGAAAAGTGTGTTGCTAAAGTCACACGTCGTAGAGGTGATGACTATTTTGGACACCGCTAACCGCTCCTCGATGTCCGTCTCGTTCTCTTTCGCGAGTACTGGTTCCACCGGCCACTCTTCCTGTCCGTAGGACAACCAACGTGGCCCCTGCCACCATCGCTCGCACTGCAGTAACTCTTCGGGCCTCAACCCGCGCGATATATCATCCGCCGGGTTATCGCTACCAGGAACATGACGCCAGCATGAAATTCGGGTCTCCTCTTGTATTTGCGCCACCCTGTTGGCGACGAACGGCTTCCATCGACGAGGTGATGATTTGAGCCAATGCATGACGGTCATGGAATCTGTCCAACAGATAACCGTCGACGATGAAACGTTGAGTGCTCGAATCACCTTCTGGAACAGGTGTACTGCTAGCCGTGCTGCACACAGTTCTAATCTGGCGATGGAATGTGTGTTTGAGAGGGACACCACCTTGGACTTAGCCGCTAGCAATCTAACCGTAGAGCCCCGTGTCGAATCCGAGCGTACGTAACAACATGCTCCATAGGCTCCTTGAGATGCATCCGCGAAGAGATGCAGCTGCAGCCTTTCCGGATTGCTATGTGCCACCAATCGAGGTACTCGCAGTTCGCGTAACACATAGAGCGTTGAGTGGAACCTCCTCCACTCTTCCTGAATCTCCGCTGGTAGCGGACGATTCCAGTCCAGCGTCTTCCCCTCGTGCTTCAATCCCCATAGGCGTTGCAGGAACATCTTGGCGAGTATCACCGTTGGTCCCAACAGACCAAGAGGATCGAAGATTCTGGCCGTGTATGATAACACCAGGCATCGTGTCAGCTCTTCTGCAGGGGTTGGCAAATCCACCCGAAACCGAAACATATCGTTGGATGGTTCCCAAACCAAGCCCAGTGTTGAGACTGCTTGGTCTTCTTGCCAGTCTAGAACTGATTTGATGGCCAAATCGGCGCTTGAAACACCATCAAGCGCAGCCGGTATGTTCGACGCCCATTTCTTTAGTGAGAAGCCCGCTGATTCCAACATCGATGATATCTGTTTACGTGTCTCGATGGCTTCTGAAACACTTGCTGCACCAGTCAGCAAGTCATCCACATAAAAATCATGCAGAACCGGGTCTACGGCTTTGGGGTACTCCTGTTTGTTGTCATGCGCAATTTGTTGCAACGTACGAGTGGCCAAGAACGGAGCTGATGCGGTACCGTAGGTCACCGTTTGTAGCTCATACGTTGCTATTGGTTCGGTTGAACGTTCCCGATATCGAATGCGTAGCAGTTTTCGATCTTTATCATAATGCAGGATCTGCCTGTACATCTTCTCCACGTCTGCCACTAATGCGACAGAATGCTTCCTGAATCGCAAGATGATTGTGAGCAGATCATCTTGTACCGTTGGGCCAATGAGTAAGGTGTCGTTCAAGGAGTAGCCCGATGTTGTTTTGCAGGATGCATCGAAAACAACACGAACCTTGGTTGAAGAACTCGACTCCTTAATCACGGCATGATGAGGGATGTAGCAGTGCGGCTCACTATCGTCGACAGGTTCGGTGAGTTTCACCATGTGTCCCAACTGCTCGTATTCTACCATGAACCTTTTATACTCCTTTTCCATTACAGGATTGGCCTTTAGCCGCCGTTCAACTCCCAACAAACGCCGATCTGCTATATCCCTTGACAAACCCAGGACTTTCTCCGGTTTGGCATTTCGCGGCAACGACACGACATAGCGACCTTGAGCATTTCGCGTAGTCGTGGAAGCATAATACTTGTCACACAGGTCTTCTTCCAAAGACAACGCAGGGCCTTCTAAAATGCTCTCAGCCTCCCAGAACCGTTGTAGCGAAGCTGCAATGTCACCTTCATTGGTTGCCAGGTGACACAACCGCAAATTGGGCCCAGAACAACGGGAAGTATTCCCAGAGATCGCCCATCCAAACGGTGTCTCCAACAACCATGGTTTTCCTTCGCCCAGTGACCGCTTCCTTCCAGTATGTAGTTCCCAAAATGTATCACCGCCAATAACCACATCTACCTTTCCGGGGACGTGGAAAGTAGGATCAGCCAATTTTATATTCGGGAGGAACCACGACTCTACGTTTATCGGTGTGGTTGGAAGATCTGCCGACGGAGTCTTTAGTACAAGAAATTCCATTGTTGTAGAGAAGTCAGCCCCTTTCGATTGAACGGCCGCTGTAATGGAACCCTTGACGTGCTGCATGTGTTGCCCTATACCAGATATGGCAACGTCTACCTTTGACAACGGTGTTAGCAATCGCTGCGCCATGGTTTCGGAAACGAAATTGCACATCGATCCCGAATCGAGAAGTGCCCGCGCATCATACGTGTTGCCGTGATCATCCACGAGCTGGAGAAGGACCGTTTCCAGAAGAACCATTTCCTCATCGGATTGCGCAGCCATGGTCACCGCTGAATTCACATGTAGTAGTGAATGGTGTCGTGCCTTGCACGTAGTGCACCGGTACGACGAGCGGCAATCCCTCACTTGGTGATGACGATTCAGGCAATTCCAACACAGCCGTTCTCGTGTTGCGATTTCCCGCCGTTGGGGTACGTCCTTATTTGCGAATTCCGGACAAGCCCGCAAATGGTGAGCCTCCGTGCAACCAAAAATGCACGGTGGTTGTGGTGGCTGTGGCGCTGACATATGCGGTATTGCTCTTCCTGCCGTCGCTGTGTTACCCACCAACCTTGGTCTATGTTCGAATATTTTTTTGCTACGCGAATTTCATGCAAATTAATTAATCATACTAATTATCCAAATTCAACATTCCGGCCACCAAAAGAGAATTCTTTTAAATGCATGAAACTATGTGATCGACGTGTAAACTTAACTTGACTTGACGCTCCAAATGTCAACAACTGTTGTTTACTATTTCGCACGTGTATCCTTCTTCCGCTCTAACCTCTCTGTTCGATTGGATTGGGTAGTAACGCGATTCTACTGACGGCTCGAACAATTTCTTTTCCTGTGCCCACTCGTAAAGTTACTACTCTCACTACACCGTCCTTTCCTGGGTGCAAAGCTGTTATTCGCCCTTTTGGCCAAACTGCAGGTGGGGTATTGTCTTCTTTCACGATCACTAATTGGTTCACTTCTAGCTTCACCGGTGTATTGTTCGCGTGCTTTGCCCTGGCCTGTAGCTGCTGTAGATATTCTGGGTACCACCGTGCCCAAATCTCTTGCATCTGCCTTTGCACTAATTGGTACTCCTTCAAACGGTTCGGAGAAATCTTGCTAAGATCTACTTGTGGTACCGCCTGCATGCTACTCCCTATCAAGAAATGGCCCGGGGTTAGTGCTTCCAAATCTGTTGGCTCATCTGATATTGGTATCAATGGACGCGAATTTAAACAAAGCTCAACTTGTGCCAGAAGGGTAAGCATATTTTCTTGCGTCACACTTCTAACTCCTATCGTCTTTAACAGATGCCTTTTAGCGGACTTAACTGCCGCTTCCCAAAGTCCTCCAAAATGAGGCGCACGCGGGGGGATAAACTTCCATACCAGTTCGTTCTCTGCGCACCAATCAAAGATCGCTCTCCTATCACCCTCATCGATTTTCAGCATCCTATAGATGCGATGCAACTCGTGTGCCGCGCCCTTGAACGTCGTTGCATTGTCCGAATGCAATTCGGCTACTTTACCACGTCTCGCGACAAAGCGACGTAGTGCTGATAGGAAAGCAGTCGATGTGAGATCACTCACCAGCTCGATATGGACTGCCCTTGTCGCGAAACATACGAATATCGCGATGTATGCCTTCGTTGGGCTTCGGTTGCGGACGGTCGACTTTAACAAAAACGGCCCACAGTAGTCGACGCCGCTGACGGCAAACGGTCGCGTTGGTGTCACTCGTGACTTAGGCAAATCAGCTACCGCCTGTTTCACCAGCGTTGGCTTGTTCCGAAAGCATGTGTGGCATCGATGGTACACGCTCTTTGCTAAGTTTCGGCCCCCAATCAACCAAAACTTCTGCCGGATTGTTGCTAACATGAATTGTGGCCCCGCGTGCATCTTTTGATGATGAGTGTTCTCGACCAGTAGTGTCGACAGCCGATGTGATGCAGCGAGGACAATCGGATGTTTGGTTGACTCTGGTATGTTGGCGTTACCAAGCCGGCCACCGACGCGTAACACACCCTTTGGGTCGAGGTATGGAGACAACCACTTTAGTCTCGACCTTCCGCTCACCAGCTTTCCTCGTTTCAGGTCGTCCATCTCCTCCGCAAACGAATCATGTTGTGCCCGTTGACACAACCTCAGTTCCGCATCCTGCAACTCCGCCGCTGTAAGCGGTGGAACGGAACTCAATAGCGTCTTCATGTCCGTATTCCGCTTGACGCTGTTGATCGACGTTGACTTGCTCGCCCTGAGGTTGGAGAGGATTCGCAAGCAATAAGCAACAACCCTTCGCAACTTGCCGTACGAGGAATAACGTGCGAAAAGTGTGTTGCTAAAGTCACACGTCGTAGAGGTGATGACTATTTTGGACACCGCTAACCGCTCCTCGATGTCCGTCTCGTTCTCTTTCGCGAGTACTGGTTCCACCGGCCACTCTTCCTGTCCGTAGGACAACCAACGTGGCCCCTGCCACCATCGCTCGCACTGCAGTAACTCTTCGGGCCTCAACCCGCGCGATATATCATCCGCCGGGTTATCGCTACCAGGAACATGACGCCAGCATGAAATTCGGGTCTCCTCTTGTATTTGCGCCACCCTGTTGGCGACGAACGGCTTCCATCGACGAGGTGATGATTTGAGCCAATGCATGACGGTCATGGAATCTGTCCAACAGATAACCGTCGACGATGAAACGTTGAGTGCTCGAATCACCTTCTGGAACAGGTGTACTGCTAGCCGTGCTGCACACAGTTCTAATCTGGCGATGGAATGTGTGTTTGAGAGGGACACCACCTTGGACTTAGCCGCTAGCAATCTAACCGTAGAGCCCCGTGTCGAATCCGAGCGTACGTAACAACATGCTCCATAGGCTCCTTGAGATGCATCCGCGAAGAGATGCAGCTGCAGCCTTTCCGGATTGCTATGTGCCACCAATCGAGGTACTCGCAGTTCGCGTAACACATAGAGCGTTGAGTGGAACCTCCTCCACTCTTCCTGAATCTCCGCTGGTAGCGGACGATTCCAGTCCAGCGTCTTCCCCTCGTGCTTCAATCCCCATAGGCGTTGCAGGAACATCTTGGCGAGTATCACCGTTGGTCCCAACAGACCAAGAGGATCGAAGATTCTGGCCGTGTATGATAACACCAGGCATCGTGTCAGCTCTTCTGCAGGGGTTGGCAAATCCACCCGAAACCGAAACATATCGTTGGATGGTTCCCAAACCAAGCCCAGTGTTGAGACTGCTTGGTCTTCTTGCCAGTCTAGAACTGATTTGATGGCCAAATCGGCGCTTGGAACACCATCAAGCGCAGCCGGTATGTTCGACGCCCATTTCTTTAGTGAGAAGCCCGCTGATTCCAACATCGATGATATCTGTTTACGTGTTTCGATGGCTTCTGAAACACTTGCTGCACCAGTCAGCAAGTCATCCACATAAAAATCATGCAGAACCGGGTCTACGGCTTTGGGGTACTCCTGTTTGTTGTCATGCGCGATTTGTTGCAACGTACGAGTGGCCAAGAACGGAGCTGATGCAGTACCGTAGGTCACCGTTTGTAGCTCATACGTTGCTATTGGTTCGGTTGAACGTTCCCGATATCGAATGCGTAGCAGTTTTCGATCTTTATCATAATGCAGGATCTGCCTGTACATCTTCTCCACGTCTGCCACTAATGCGACAGAATGCTTCCTGAATCGCAAGATGATTGTGAGCAGATCATCTTGTACCGTTGGGCCAATGAGTAAGGTGTCGTTCAAGGAGTAGCCCGATGTTGTTTTGCAGGATGCATCGAAAACAACACGAACCTTGGTTGAAGAACTCGACTCCTTAATCACGGCATGATGAGGGATGTAGCAGTGCGGCTCACTATCGTCGACAGGTTCGGTGAGTTTCACCATGTGTCCCAACTGCTCGTATTCTACCATGAACCTTTTATACTCCTTTTCCATTACAGGATTGGCCTTTAGCCGCCGTTCAACTCCCAACAAACGCCGATCTGCTATATCCCTTGACAAACCCAGGACTTTCTCCGGTTTGGCATTTCGCGGCAACGACACGACATAGCGACCTTGAGCATTTCGCGTAGTCGTGGAAGCATAATACTTGTCACACAGGTCTTCTTCCAAAGACAACGCAGGGCCTTCTAAAATGCTCTCAGCCTCCCAGAACCGTTGTAGCGAAGCTGCAATGTCACCTTCATTGGTTGCCAGGTGACACAACCGCAAATTGGGCCCAGAACAACGGGAAGTATTCCCAGAGATCGCCCATCCAAACGGTGTCTCCAACAACCATGGTTTTCCTTCGCCCAGTGACCGCTTCCTTCCAGTATGTAGTTCCCAAAATGTATCACCGCCAATAACCACATCTACCTTTCCGGGGACGTGGAAAGTAGGATCAGCCAATTTTATATTCGGGAGGAACCACGACTCTACGTTTATCGGTGTGGTTGGAAGATCTGCCGACGGAGTCTTTAGTACAAGAAATTCCATTGTTGTAGAGAAGTCAGCCCCTTTCGATTGAACGGCCGCTGTAATGGAACCCTTGACGTGCTGCATGTGTTGCCCTATACCAGATATGGCAACGTCTACCTTTGACAACGGTGTTAGCAATCGCTGCGCCATGGTTTCGGAAACGAAATTGCACATCGATCCCGAATCGAGAAGTGCCCGCGCATCATACGTGTTGCCGTGATCATCCACGAGCTGGAGAAGGACCGTTTCCAGAAGAACCATTTCCTCATCGGATTGCGCAGCCATGGTCACCGCTGAATTCACATGTAGTAGTGAATGGTGTCGTGCCTTGCACGTAGTGCACCGGTACGACGAGCGGCAATCCCTCACTTGGTGATGACGATTCAGGCAATTCCAACACAGCCGTTCTCGTGTTGCGATTTCCCGCCGTTGGGGTACGTCCTTATTTGCGAATTCCGGACAAGCCCGCAAATGGTGAGCCTCCGTGCAACCAAAAATGCACGGTGGTTGTGGTGGCTGTGGCGCTGACATATGCGGTATTGCTCTTCCTGCCGTCGCTGTGTTACCCACCAACCTTGGTCTATGTTCGAATATTTTTTTGCTACCGGCCACCATTCTCGTATTTAGTTCAGTATGGGAAAACTCACGCGTTGACTTAAGGATTCGGACACGACTATGAAGGAAATCTACTAACTCCTTGTACTTATCTTTCGTGTGCTGTGCTGAATGGTTTTCCCAAGCCAAGATGGTCGCCGTGTCCAGTTTCATCAGCAAGAGGTTGGCGAGCGGCGTATCCCAGTACTCAACGGGCTCGTCGAGTTTCTTCAGCCCGTTCACGTGCCGCGTGAATTCATCCACGAGCTGCGCCAATTCATCCACCCTTTCACGGCTCACTGTCGGTAGGTGATGAATCTTCCGGTAGTACTCGCGAACAAGCGTACGCGGGTTGTCGTATCGCTTCAGCAAGGCAGTCCACGTCACGTCGTAATTATCTGCTGTTAAGGTGGTATGCTCGAAGAGCAATCCAGCATCACCCTTTAACGACGACAGCAGATATTGCAGCTTCATGATGTTAGGAATGTCCGCGGAAGAATCAATCATAGCTACAAATCGGTCCCGGAAAGTAAGCCACTTGGTAGAATCACCATCAAACGTAGGTAATTCGATTTTCGGCAGACGCACATTCACAGCACTCGATCGTCCCGTAGTATTCATCGTTGAATTCGCGATCAACACCGAATCACTCACACCCGGGTTCGAGGGTTGCCTTCGTAGAAGGAAACCCTTCACGCGTCGGTAACGCGTGTCCATTTCGCAACGTTCCGCCACATACGTTTCCGCCCCATCCTCATCTAGCTCCGAAACTTTCGCGCTTGCCTGGAGAAAATCTTCGTAATACCTTTCCAGCTGGTCTAGACACACTGATACTTCACTCACTCTATCATCGGTATATTCACTGGTGAACTGTTCCACGGTTTTAATTAGCTCGGCAGCTTGGCGTTTTTTCAGTTGAAACGCTTTTAATTGTTTCGCCATTTTCTCTTTGAATTTTTGGCGCGTAGGATAATCTCACTGTAACTTGGATGCAACTTGTACGCAAAACCAAATTTCGAATGGCGCAAATTTGAAAACGCAATGGGTGTCGTTGCAGTTATGGGTGCCAAATTTGAAATGGCGTGGGTGGCGTCGGTTTTCTTACGCGTTCCGATCGAACTACACACTCGCTTTTCTGTTCCTTGTTCGTGACACGATGTAATCTTCACGAACACTTCACAAACGTCTCCTTTGCCCGTGATAGCGGGGCAACCAAAGGAAATGAAAAACACAACGGGTTTAAACGGAGAAATATCACACTTTGAATCACCACTGTACATAAACGGTACGTAGTGCCGTTTATTCCCAAATCTGTGAACACGTAGTGTCCTGCTGCAAGTTTCACTGCACGTAATGCTTCCTTTCACCGATCCGGTTCGAAGGACCAAATGTATAAATTACACCGGTCGTGAAGGGAGGAAACTTGTGATATTTGGGAATTTCTAAAACTGGAGCGGATAATTGAATATGTGTTATGCGTTTGGAAGTTGCTTTTGTAATGTTTATTCAACCGTCAGATTTGTACATAATTCAATTACTCTAGTTCACTTTTCTTACATTGGCGTCTGGTTTATACTCTCTGCTCGTAGTGTTGTCAAGTGTTGTTTATTTTTCATGCAATAACAATTCAAAATATTTTCATGCAAATTAATTAATTATACTAATTATCCAAATTCAACAGAGCCCGTACGCGTACGTTCCGTTCAGTGCCGGGCCAAGAAATTGTATCGGCCAACGGTTCGCTATCCTGGAGCTGAAAACGGTGCTCGGTGCGATATTGACGAACTTTCGTGTGTTGCCGGTTACCGAGCGCGCAGAGCTGGTATTTGTTGCGGATATAATATTGCGCACGAAAGATCCCATCATGGTAAAGTTTGAGCGACGCCATCGGTAGGATGGAAGTCAGATAGGACATTCCTTCACGAGTATGGGAAATAGAGATTTCAGAATTACGTGCAGCTCAGAGCACCTCGAAGCTTCCTTTCGCTTAATATAGATGTAGCCGAGCCATGTCATGAGTGTGACACCGAACAGTCTACAGTTCATTAAACCTTTTTGAGCCGTGCACATGGATAGGGCGAGGCGACGTTGCTCACTCCCAGAGCTTGAGCTGACGTTGACGTTGAAAAATCATCCCCAATTTCGGACACGGCGTTTAAAGTGAGTAATAGACGCGTTTGTACGATAAAGATCGAATGTAGTGTTTTTTTTTATACTTATACGATCGTCTAGCATTTAGTGCGCACACTAACACGCTTCTAGTTCTAGTGATATAGTAAAACTGTCAGTCCCCTGTAGCATCCTTTAATGATGTGACTGAATGCCCTGCTGACCCAACTGCTGTTGCAGTTGCTGCTGTAACGCAACATTTTGATTGCCCACAGCGCCTACCTGTTGTGTCTGCTGTGATCCACCGGTGCCCGAGCCGGCCGCACCCTGTCCAGCAGCAACTGCCAACCCTTGCGGTGTTCCGGACGCCGTACCGGAAGCTGCACCCGGTGCCAGTGAGGCGCCCGTTGCAGACCCGGCAGCAGTAGCAGCAGCAGCATTTCCTTGCCCACCAGCGGCTGTCTGATCAACACCAATTTCCTCCACATTCAGGCGCGTTATGAAGCGCAGTCGCATCTGAAGAGCGGGCCGCAGACGGCGAATGATAGCTTCCAGCTCCGTCTTCATCGTATCGCCGACGAACATGTACTTGATGTGGTACAGCAAATCGCAGATCGGATCCATGTAGCGTAACGGTTGCGTTGGCTGCGCCTTGTCCACCTGTTCCAGCAGCTCGTACAGCATGAGCGTGATGTCCGAGACGGCGCGCGCTCGCTCAATGCTCAACCGATGCAGGAACGGCCCTACCACGTGACAGACGTAGATGAGCTGATACTCGGTGTGGACCAGCGGTTTCAGCTTCTCCTTAATTGACCTGCAAACGAGCAACAGATGTGTGTTAGATCGAACCTGCCCTTCCGGAGCATCCGGGTTGTTTGCCCACGCACTCCGTAATGGTAGCTAGCTGCCCGATGCCGAAATGGTGGAAAATGCTGTGCACAATCGCCAGCACCGTTACGTAGCTCCGGTCGAGCATCGACTCCTTCACGATCTTAAAGTTAAACATCTCGAACGGGCTCTGCCGGTAGGCCCAGTCCTTCATCGACTTCGAACCCAGCGCACCCTGCATGCGCTCGTAAATGACGCTCCAGTAAGCTTCCGGCAGCGCGGACATTATCAACCCGATCGTGTTCGCCCAGTTGTGTATGACGGCGTTCGGTACCACGGTGTACCCCTTCACCAGCACATCGATGATGCTGTTTGCGACCACGTTGGGCCCGACCGGCAATCCCAGCAGCTCGACACACGTCACGTACAGTGCATGGGCCGGTGGGTTCGGGAACTCGTTGAACCGCCAATCCGTGCCTGAAAAGACATTTTTCCCATCCATAGCTGCGAGGTTAAGCTAAGCTAAGGAAAAAGAGGCGAATGTACAGTTGCGGTGGAAAAACGCGTAATTTTTTGGTTCAGCAAAAAAGGATACTGTCTTGCATGCGTCGCACAAGATTGATGTAGTAGGTCAACTCCGGCACCCAGTTAACGTTGTCCGTCTCCTTCGTCAGCACGTACGCCTGATAGGCTTCGGTAAGGGCCCAATTTTCCGGCCGCACATCCTTCAGCGATCCCACCACCGTACCGACCTGAAACCGAAGCAATCCAAACGCACGCATCAGAATCGAGCGGCTAGCACCTGAGCTGTCCACCGTACACCGGCACCTACCAAACGCTTTTTCAGCTGTGGCCTGTCCCGCAGCTTGCGCTCGTAATAGTGCAGCGTGTTGTAAAGGTACGTAATGGGACGGTCGTGAAATTTGTACAGCGATCCCAAATGGTCCAGTATCACGTCGAGCGTTTTGCTCAGCTGCGTCGGCACCTCCAGAAACCGGTGCACGATAATGTCCAGCACGGGCAGAAACCGGAGACACACGTTCCCGAAGTAGACCGGCAGCGTCGGATGGGACACGGACTCGTCCGGTGCAAACTTTTCCGGGAACTTCTGGTGAAAGGCCAGGTGCCGTTCGTGCCAGTTGTTCTGCTTCCAGTGTTCCGGCGAGTTGATCGTGATGAACTCCTGCACCCGGTTGCGGAACTCGGACGTTTTCAGCAGCAGCAGCTGAATGATGTAGAAGCTAACCTGCGCCTCGTTACCGTCGAGCGTGCGCAGTATCAGGCACAGCACGAGCCGATCGATCGTCACGATGTTATACTTCCAGATCATATCGTTGATCGTGTCGACGCACTTGTTTACGTGTGCTCCACCGCCCGAGTTGGCCACCTCGAACAGCAGATAGTCGCACATTTTGCGCAGATGGGTGGACAGCGCGCGGGCACCGATGCGTTCCAGAATTCTGCATCAAAAGAATGAAGCGATGAGAAGGGAAATACACGCCCGGTTTCGCATGGTACTCACTTGTACGCCACCGGACTGATGCCGTCCGTTTCGATAATCATCTTAAACACCAGACAGAGAAAGAGCGGCGGATTTACGGTCATGCCGAAATGGGCGATGATGTCGTTCTCGTTCGTCATCGACGCCCAGTTGCGGTACTCCTCGTCCACCGTCTTCTTCAGCAGCTGTTTGCTTTCCTTCGGTATGTTGTGCTGCATGAAGAATTCGTTCAGCACCGGCGGAAAGCAGTACAGCGTGTGCTGGGGCCAGGCGTGTGGCGTGTTGAGCATAATGTTCTGCAGCAAATCCTTGCACCAGGCACTCGATTGCGGATCGCTCCCGGTGCCGGTGATGTGCATCGAGCGGGCGAGCGTTAGTATGAGCGCCCGGTTCAGCTCTTCGCTTTCGGCCGATACAATATTGCCCGGTGGTTTCGGTTCGCTCAGATAGCGGGACAGCTGGGCCTGCACTTCCACGGAACCGAGCCCGATGATGAGGCGAAGGGCGGTCGATTCAACGCTGAAATTGGAGTTGAAAGATAGCATTAGAGGAAGTTGTAGAGGAATTGCCGCCAGCGCGGTGCCTACCAGGAGTGAAGCTGCATTTGATTCGTGTGCGGTACCGAAGCCAGCGAATGCAGGTGCGTCAACAGCTGCACCCGGTAGTGCGAGTGGATGTGATGCATGCGGTAGGAGAACATCTCCAGCAGCGTGTACAGTATGCCCCAGGCCTGCGATTTGAACACCTGCGGCAGCAACTGTCCCAGGAAGCCCTTGATGCCGAGCGACTCGATCTCGGTGTACACGAGCAGCCGCGAATACGTTTCCACCAGCGCCGGTGCCATGTTGTTCCCGTTCGGGATGGAGCTTTTGTTCTGCGCCTGTTTAATCATGTGCATCACGATGCTGTGTATCAGCGACATCTTGCTGTGGATGGTCAGGCTGTCCAGCACCCGCATCGAGAGTGGAGCGGTCGGAAGCGGCTGTACGCCACCACCGCCGACCATGTTGGCCTGCGGGTTCTTGCTGTTGCCCAGTATCGTATCGATCAGCGCCTGCATCGGGCGGGAAAAGTAATCCGTCTGGGTGGAGTACGCGTTGCACAGCAGCGCGAACCGATACTCCGACCCCATGAACAGTGTCGGATTGTTGCTCGGCATGGCGAGATGCTGCAGATACTCGAAGTGCAACCGTAGCGCGATCGGTATCGGTCGATTGATGTTGTAGTTCTCCGTCTGGGCACGCTTCATCAGATGGATCCAGATGCAGGTCGGTGCCATCTGATGCGTGCAGTTCGGATTGTTATTATCCGGCACCGGTAGCGGCTCCTTCTCGGGGTACAGTATGTCGTACAGCTTCAGTATCGGCAAAAAGTTCAGTATCGAGTGCTTCTGTATGCTGCCCGATATATACTGCAAAAACACCCACATCAAATGGTCCCGACCGCGGCGCAAATTTCGCACCGCCAGCTTTTCGTGCAGCGCGTTCACAATGTTCTGGAACGTGGCGAACTGAAACAGCACGAAGTAGATCAACTGCGAGCTGAGATGCAACCAAACCCACTGCGTGTGGCTTTGATCGTTGTCGTGCTCGTTGCCCATCGCGGCACCGGCCGCACCCTGGCCCTGCGCTCCCTCCTTTTCCGAATACTCCATCGCGTTCAGCACCAACCACACCAGCTGCTCCTCGAGCGCGGCACACTTTTGTTTCTGCTGCTTTTGGAAGTTCAGCATCGAGCATACCATGTCGCGCGAATAGGGCTGCTGCAGCACGAACCGCAGCAAACGGGCCTGCGGTTGCAGTAGCTCCTCGTCGTACGGGAGATTGCCCCGCAGCGAAAGCTTCAGCGTGTCCGGATCCAGCTTCCACGGTATGATAAGATTGTCGGCGTACGACGAATGCTCCACGATCGGCAGCATCGACGAGTGGCCAATGATCGACAGCATCTGTGCGACCGACACAAACTCTTCGATAAAGTTCGCCGTCAGGTTGGACACCCGCCAGTGCATGTTCTGGTAGTCGGTTTTCTTGATTTCGTTGATGATAAAGTACGCCGGCAGCAGGCAAGCGTTCCGGTTGAAGATATGCTCGATCAGCTCGATCAGCTCGAGCAGCTGCGGTAAAATGTTGACGCTCACGTTGGCAGGGAAGGAAAGTGCCTTCTCCTTGCAGCATTTCATGATTTCCCGCACCCCTTTGTAATCCACCCCACCGATCACCTTTCGGATCAGGCGGAATGCTTCGATCCAAAAGCACGGATTCTTGTACACCAGCTTTTCCGAGCACATCAGCTGATCGCACAGCAGCTTCGCGGGGATGATGTTCAACGCCACCATGCGGTTCATCACCTGCAGATAGTTGTGCACCCGGTTCTGGTGGTTCACGGTGGCCACGTAGCCGAGGTAGCTGCGGATGGACGCTTCCTTCACTTCCGGCGTCATCGCACCGAACAGGGTACCGATTTTCTTATACCCCTCTTCGGTCTTTTTACGCTGCTCTTCCTCATCGAAGCTTGGAACGATGTTTTTGTCCTCCTGAAATGGGCACTCATTGTTAGTGGGGTGGCTTCCCAGTCGCCCGGGCGCGTACGCGTGCAAGACAAGCGACATGAAAAGGTAGCAAATCATGCTTTTCTCACCAACACTTCTTCGAAAAGCTTCACAATTCTCAGTTCGGCAGACATTTTTGCACAATTTTACACAGCAAACATACTTTTTCATACAAAAATAGTCAATTTTCACGTTCCGTTCCAGAGCGACCGAAACCAAACACCGCTTTCGCCGATGTAAACAATGCTAGTGATGGCAACGTCTAGTGATGGGCCAGCGGTACCTTTGTTCCGGATCGGATAGGGAGTTCTTTCGCTCCATATTGGTACTGCAGTTCCGGCTCATAACGGCAGTTCAAAATTTACTTCAAATTTGTTTTGCTGTTTTGGCTGAACATTTATTTCTGATTCATTCTGAGATTTTTATTCTGTAGAAGATGAAGTGAAAATAATAATATGACTTTTTCAACATAAAATTTAGAACATTTTATTTAAAAAAGGTTTACAACAAAGGTCCAAGCAAAAGATCAGAATCAGATCAGATATTGTTGTATCGTGTTTTTATATTTATTTCAACATCACATTTGCACAACACTAGTAATAAACGCACGTGAGCTTAACAACATTACCACGCCGATCTCCATCTCGATCTCCAAATCGCGAGCCGAGAAGCAGCAACAGCAACAACAACAAAAAAGAAAGAATCTACGAAATAGGTCACGTTGTAGGTCAATGCCTTGTGCTTGTGACCGTCATCATCGAGTGTCTTTCGCATCCCATCTTCGACGTACGACGTTCTTTCGTACGTTCTTAGGCTAACGCACAAGGCACTGGTTTTGCATTTTCGGTTTTCCATAAATAACCATACTGCAAGACTACATGTTGCTTAACCTAATCACGTTTCACATGATCCGCAAAACAGAACAGAAAAATGAGCGCGGTAAATGATTACCGAGCAAAGATTGTTCTTCTGCACAAGAGCGAAGAAAAACACTTGTCGCATCGATTCGGCCAACGTCCCCTTGGAACGACTTCCTGATGAGAATGAATTTGCTGGATGGGTGGGGTGAGCTGTGTGGCTTGATGTTCTGGATTTGCAAATGCCCGATTATCTGATGGCGCTTTACGGATTCCCATTGGTTGCATCTATGTCACACAGGTAGTTGCGATGATCGAGAGAGAGAAAAAAAGATGGCCGTACGTGACGCCATCGCTTGCATTACGTTTGCTTGAGAAATTAGTCGCGAATTCGGTGTGATCGCGTAATGTGCAAACTATTGCGATCGAAAGGATTAGCTAAAGGTTGCAAAAACTGCAATGACCATATAAGGCAAAAAAGGCAAATGTTTTCATTGTCATGTAAAATTTCCAATAAAAAAGCTTTCAATAATTTTGACGGATCTCGCTGGAGACACACCACAAACCGGGGCATTTGTTGAAGGGCGTATACGAGATGTGAACTGAAGATGATAATCACGCTGATGATGAAGTACTCCCGACCCAGCAGAAGAAGACACGATCGCCCGCGTGCTGACCAGTTAGATGGTACGATCATCTGTAGCCACAAGAGCCAGCTCGTGAATTGATTGAAAGGAAAGAATCAAGAAGAATCGAAACAACAGGGTACGCAAAGCATCAGACAGACAGAAGAAGAAGGAGGAAAATGAAACACAGGACAACAGAAACACACGTACACAAAGGTTCCATCTGAAGCCAGATAAAATGTCCAAGGGTTGTTTTTTTTTTATTGGTTTGTTGCTGTAAGAGAGAAAAAAGCAATAGAAGCCAGGGAATAAATAACCTGTTTCTCTACCTGTCTGGTTCGTGTGCTTACATGGGCACACACAAATACATGTGTGTACTTTCTTTGAATCGGTGAATGATAAGGTTTGGGTAGTGATTTTTAAATTGTATCATAACGTTTTCTATGCAAAGTTGGGCTTGAAGTATAATTACAGTAAAACAAGATACTTTTAGAGGATGAGTAGCTATTTTGTTTCCATAACTCATCTGTTAAGCAAGTCAGTACTAGTGCTTGCTGATGTTTCTAAAGTGCAACTACATTACAAACATTTTAAGATGCTGTCCCGAAGCAAGGCACAGCATACACATACAAACGGTGACATGAACGAGACTAGCATAGCAAATGTGCTCAGCATGTTGTGAAAGAGAGAATCTAAAACTACACTGAACAGGAGAGCGTGAGAGCGAGAAGGATAGTGAGAGAGAGAGAGAGCTACACAAGAACAGAAAGAGGGAAAACCCTCTTAATCACTGTCGCACCTGTGTGGCGGATAGAACGGCGCGCATAGAAATAATGGAAGAAAGCTTACTTTTCTTGGGATTTCTTCCTTCTTGTAACCTTCCTCGCAATTGACTCACAGGGTCATTTACAACCAAACACACACACACACATGCACAGAGACACGTACATGTACGGGGGGGGGGGGCGGTAAACGTTAAAGCGTCTCGTCAACATAAACCCATTCCCGGCCAATCCTTATTCCACATGCGCAACGCCCCATGCAACAGGTTTGCCAAACACACACCGAAAATGTTCTGTGGCATCGAGCTAGGGGCTTCTCGGCCGTAGTACGGCTGTGGCACACTGCTGTGAGAAGCAGTTAATGGCCCACAAACCGCCCGTAGCAACCGTCACAACCGTGCACGGGAAGTTCGAACGCTCTGCTGCTGCTAGTGTCGCCGAACGTCCAAACTTGTTGATCAAGTGTTCAAGAGCGCTGGCGATCAACCATCCAGCGGTATCGTAAAACTCTTCCAGCAGGTTCTGGAAGTTGGGTTTTTGGGGAGTTACGGTGCTGGGTACAGCTGTGCAAAGGGTTAGTGAGTCTTTTTTTCCAACACCATCACCTCCCAGTCATCGTCATACAGTAATTCGACAGAGGAGTGTGCTATAGTGCTGCAGCAAGAATCTGGCTGCCGAGGGGTGACACGCACACTGCCACTAAGGTGTGGGAGGGGATGGGTGAATAGGGGGATGCTGGTTTGATCTTTTCCAACTCGCCAGCGCCAGACCTTTGAGCGGTGGTGTTCATTCGTGTTTGTGTGCTCGGTCGGTGGTGGTGAGTGAAGTGGTCGGATGTGTGCTTCAGCAGGCCCGAAACCATACTTGATGTGCTGTTTTGCTGAGGGATTTAAAAAAAAGCTGTACGGAATACGGAACGTGATAAGCCAGAACTCGTTCAGAAAGCAGTGATTTTGAGCTTTAGCTTTTTAAGGTGTTCGGCCCCAGGGTAGCATAGCCTTGCGTGCGAGGGTGCTAGGGTCTGTTGCAAGCAACGCATCTGACGAAATCAATAAAATCAAAAACAAACACACACCACGTCAACAAGTCAGTCAGCTAGAAAAGTTGAAACCGTGTATATTGTAGGAGTGACAGCAGCAAATCACGCTAAAGAAGAACACGACACTCGAAAGAGAACGCGCCAGCGGTAGAAAAGGTGGCCGAGAAAGATGGAGAGAACGATCGTGATCAGCGTGTGGTGTTGTTCACGGCACAGAGCAGTGGGCAAAAAAGAGAGAGAGAGCAAGAGAGGGCTAGATAGAGAGAGAGAGAGAGATGGACAGAGTGTGTATGTGTGTTGTGAAGAGCTTTGATCTGCGAAAGGTGCGTAAGTCCCAAGAGGCAAAAAAAAAAAACTAGCCCCGGCCAGAAAGGGACGCGAAGGAAGGAAAAATCCACCCCGAAAAGAAGCGCTGTAGTGTGTACACCCTGTAGAATTTCTTAAAGGGTCTAACATTCAAGTTGCATATCTCGGGGAACGTTGAGGGTCGGTTGATCGTCGGTCGGTGGCCGGAACCCCAAAACAAAGTTCAGCAGTTCTTAACATCCTAAACATGGTGTCCACAAGCTGAGAGACAACGAGTGTGTTAAGACTGCGAAACAAAACAAACAAATTATTGATCTGCGTGCGGATCAACAAGATCTGATTCCAAGTGTGTGTGTGTGTGAGTGTGTGTGGTGGTCAATACGCAAGAGTCGGAGAAGTTGTTCAACTCGCCGTCATCGTCGGCCCAAAAGGTTCCCAAGCAAGCAACCAAGCATCACTCGGTCCTCTCGTCGTTTTTTTTTTTTAATACGCGGCGATCAAATGCGACTTCGTGACCTGCTGAGCGAACGGTTGTGCGTGTGCGTGTGTGTGTGTGAACAAGTGGAAAGAAGCGAACACAGCACACAGCTAATGTCAGAAAAGAAACCACATCTTCAAGATAAAACTAGGCAACAACACCTCGAGCAAAAAAGCACATCAGACAAATCTCATGCTGGCGATGTACAAGAGGAAGGCAGCCAGCACGACAGAACAAGTGTGTGTTGAACAGTAAAGTACTCATCTATGTGTGTGTGATCATAATCAAAGACGAGTGTGTGATTAAACGAGTGGAAACCAGAAAAAAACGAATGCTGATAGAAGGATAAAATGCCCAGCAAAAGTGACGATCGATAAACAAGAAAGAGAGCGAGAGAGAGAGGTGGGGGAGGGGGTGGGAAGGAAAGAAGAAGGAAAGAAGAAGGAAAGATCAGAAACGAATCGAAAATCGGGTTGATTCGCCATTAATCATGTGCACCTCCCACCCTTCTCTCTCTTTCTCTCTCTCTCTCTCTCTCTCTCTCTCTTTCGCTCATGCCTCCCCTATTGGTATTGTTTGTATGATCTTCCAGTACGATCAACGTCACATCGCTTTTGCGAATGACGTTTGCACACATCGAAGTGCACCGCGATGGGGGTAAATACGGGCAAATGCAAACAAAAACCAAAACAATAAAAAAAAACAACATCACACATCCCAGCCTTCTATGTGTTTCGTGTAGCTTTGTCGAAATACATTGGTGATGCGTGCAAATCCAGTGTTGTGAATGGGCTGCGTGTGCTGTTGTGTGAGCGAGCGAGAGCGAACGATTCTACGATTGACGTTTTGAGACGCAATTCTAACTCCCCAAATGCTCCAATGTGTGCTGGCTGTGTTGTGTGGTAGTGGTTGTTGCCGCTCTCGAAAAAGGGTTGTTGCTGGTTGATCGATCGTGCACCAACACGACGCCGCTCAAAAACCACCCTTCTGTGTGCTTGTGGTGGTGTGTTCGCCGGGGGTTAGTAAAACCTGTACACTAGAAGGGGAGGGTGGGGCGGAATGGAGGGGGGGAGTGCGGGTTGCCGAATTCGGCCCACCCACCCCTTTTCGTTGCAAGTGCACGCATTTCGCGTGTGATGGCGTCGGGCTCTCACACTCGCTCTCGCTCTCTTATCGAGCGACCAAAAAAAAAGCAACGGAGATGGGAGCGTACTGACGGCGTAATGCGTTTACGTAGCATACCGCACACACGCAAGGCACAGATTGACTGTATCGTCGTGGCTGGCTGGTTGGCTGACTACGGCGTGACCAGTAGTAGTAGTGGTTTGCTTCTACTGGCGCCTCCCTGCTGGTGGTAGTGGTAGTAGCGATTGATTCCCGTTCGTTCAAAGTAGCGGACGCATTCGCAGCAATCTTAGCAAAAGAGAGTGAGAGAGTGGGAGAGAGAGAGTTCGCGCACGCAAGAGAGCGAGAGAGACCGGAGAGCAACATGGATTGGATCGAACAAGAGAGCCAAAATGGGGGGAGCGCGATTTTATTCGTTCGCGGTACGCAGCCCGTGAGTGTTCCGATCTCGAGATCACTCCTCATCCATTGCCTGGCTGGATCGCGTAGGGTTCTTGCGGGTTGCACGTTCGGTGTGTGTAGCTGGGAGCTGTTTGTCATTAGTTCCGACAATTTCTCCCCCCCTCGAAAGGCGTTCGCGAAACGAGTTTCAGTTCTTTTGCTGTAAGCTCTTCTGTGGTGCTGTCGTGCTACGGTGTCTATTTTTCGTGTTGTGTGAAACTTCCTGCTTCGAAACGCAACAATAGCGACTGGTTAGTGCAACGTGTCACTACGAACCGTGTGTGCGAAGCTGTGGGTAGTAAACAAGCGGGTGCAAAATATCAACCTCCACAACAGGAAGCGGAACAGTCGCTCGTCACCGAGCCCGCCGAATCGTAGCGGGTCCTCTGCAAAACAGTCTTGAATCTTGAACAAAGTTAGTTATCAATTCCTGAGATTATATTTTCTTCTAATCCCTCCGAATAGCGATCCAGAAGCGTCACAAGAGCGGTTTAGAGTGTAGTTATATCTCAAGGTGCATACCGGGGCTCTTCGATACAGGGCTGCTCTGTACCGAGGCATAAAGTGAATTGTGCGATCGATCGGGAAGTGAATCCCAAAACCCACGGATACAAAGAAAGTGGTGCAGCTGCGGTGGGATTTTTTATCCACCCCAAGTGTATTGTATTTGTGTGCGAAATTTGAAAACAAGCGCAGTGATCGTGCACGGAAAATCAAACGAAAACGGTGTTAGAAAAAAAGGTGAATAAAACATACCGAAAACAGGGTGCTGAGAAAACTGCATCCCCTCTGGAAGTGAACGCCAGCCAGTCACAACTCACACTTCAGCGTCCCCCTTCCACCCCCAGAAAAGGTGCAGCCGTGTGTGGCAGCTCCAGAGAAGCAAGATTCTAGCGCAGGCCAAGATCTCTGCGCGCGCGATCGTTCGTTCGCTCTCGCTCGATTCGTTCCCGCTGCTTCTCGGGCCAGTGAAAACCTGAATCGCTGGAAGCTTTCAGATCAAGCTGGCCAAAGGGTTGGGCTTTGACTGCTGCTGCTGCGAGTGAATGTGTGGAAGTGTTTAAGTATCTGTGTGTGTGTGCGCGCCACACAAGAGAGATAGAAAATCGCGTGTGTGTGTGTGTGTGTGTGTGTTAGAAAGAACCCCATCCATCCCCATCGTGTAGGTGCGTGTGCGCGAAAAAAGATGGCGTTCAACGGTGGTGCAGCTGGGGGGAATGGGAGTGCGGCGGCGGCGGCTGCAGTGGCCGCCGGTGCAGCAAACAACGCGACCGACGAGAACGAGCCGACCGGTGCGAACAAGAAGAAGAACCTGATCATACTGGTCGACAAAGATTCGAACGATAAGCTGAACGAGCTGTTCGACAAGACGCTCAGCAATAAGCTCCCGCTACAGATCCCGTACCGCATGCGCAAGCTGCCGGAATCGTTCTTTATGCCACCGTCGTCCGGCTCCAAATCGCCGTCCGTGTCCCACTCGCGCGAAAACTCGGCCGACTCGGCGTTTGGCTCCGGCACGACCATACTCGGCGGTGTGACGGGCGTCGCGACCGGTCCGAACGGTTTGCCGATACACCATAGCCGGGCACACAGCAGCCCTGCCTCGCTCGGGAAAATCCCGGTCGGGTTGGGTGGGCTGGGTGGTGGTGTGGTGGCGGCGGCCGCGGCCGCAGCAGCTGCAGCTGCCGCTGCCAGTGGCAATGGGGCCGGCGGTGGTGGAGGTGGTGGTGGTGGCGGCGGCGGCGGTGGTACTGGTGGAGCTGGTGCTGGCAGCGCTGGCGGTGCCGGTGGCAGTAAGTCGGCGGCGGCGGCAGCACAGGCTGCCGCAGTAGCCGCAGCCCAGAACGATGCCAGCAGCCTGGGGGCGGCCGTACTGCAGCAGGCGGCCCTGTCGAAGGCGGCCATACAGCATCTACACAGCCGGGGTCGATCGTACGACGTGTCGAACCTGCACGCCAACTTTGGCGAACTGCCGCCCGGCTGGGAGCAGGCCAAAACACAGGACGGACGCATCTACTACATCAAGTAAGTACCGCTCGGGGCTCGAGACGGGGATTGCAGCAATAGGGCACTTGGAAGGCTTCTTCTCTTCGGCTTCCTGAGGAGCAGTTGTCCGGGGTCAAGAATATCTGAGAAGTGCGGCAGCTGGTAGAAGCGCACAGTAGCGAACCGTAGCGTAGTTGGGAGGCTTCCTTGAAGGTCGCACTCAATGGTCTTGGCCGAGAGTGCCTTCACTGCCCGAGTCGCAATACGCAGTTACCGCAAGACCTTTGAACACACCCTTTAATCGAGGGATCAATTTCGAGGGATCATTGACAGGAACAAACAGCTTGACACTCACGCCTCAAGAGGGTTTTTGGGGTGCTCTAAAGCAATAAAGAGACACCTGACGTCGCTAGCCGGCGGTGTAATCTGCCAACGGACAGCTCGAGAACGCTCTTGATTGGGTAACATAAACGTTAATCGTGCTGTAAACGTTTTGAGCTTTGTCTCACGTGGAAGTTGGCAAGGGACCGCGCTTGTTTCCAACAGTCCATGCACTCCAAACTGTCAAGTGTGGACACACTTTTTATAGACACACACAGCCTGCAGTCTGAACGGTTGAAGGGCATATGGGAAGTACCTGCCGGACACTTTCCCAAACTTCCACCACGCTGGACAACTCAATCCATTCTTTGTTGCCAACAACACGCTTCGCAATCATCAATTCTTCCAATCGCGCCATGTCACGCAAAAAAAGGAAGGAACGCAACTCCTCAAAGGAAAAGGCGCAAAGTCGCCGCGAGGACGAAAGCCCATAATTTCGGATGGCCCAGGCATGAAACGCACCGGTGCAAGTCGGCAAGTGTTTTCACACGTCCATGTGCCGGTCGATCGAGTGTGATCGTTCCAGCGAAACCGCGTGCGCACAAATCGAATCGAACGGCAACCGATGCAACCCTTCTGCTGTGTTGGACATGCTAGAGACTCCATTCGTCACCATCGTTGTGTTTTTTGTAAAGTTGGTGCGCAGAAACATAATTAAAAGCATTCGCCAAGCAGAACAGCGTATGGATCGTCTGCATGCTGGCTTGGGCCCAAACTTTTGGTGAAGGTTACCCATTGTGAAACGATAGTAGCGCTGGCCATCTTGCTTTGACTATATAGCGAGCACCTTCTTGTCCACCGATGTCACAAGCTCCATGTTTGCTTGCTAAGCTCGATGCAATCTGCTAGCGTCGACCTTCACCGATCACTCACGTGTTCCGCAGCGAGTGTGGAAGCGTTCTGATGACTAAACAGTGCCCTGCAGGTGGCTCACGTGCATGGCAACGTTCTGGAGTTCTGCGGTTGTCATGAGAACTCTTCACAGCAAGTGGCACGTGCAGCTGGTCCACTCGGTTGCAGAATCAGATCGTAAAAAAACTGATGCCATTGACCGTCTCTTATCGGGGGGTTTTCTCGAGGACCGTCTCGCTCCGCTTTTGATTGCCGGGTCTCCGATAACTCTCCGATATGTGGGGTTCGATTGATGGGTTGGTCAAGGGTCAAACCTCACCCGAGCTGAGGCGTAGTTTAATTAGCATTTAAATAACGCTACGCTTCGTGAGGGTCCGCTCTGTCTGCTGGCGTCGAACGCCACACACCCTCAAAGTTAGCGCTGTGTTTATAAATATTAATGCATTGCTGTACGCTGATGGATAGCGTTAAGATGGGAGGAAACAGCTTTAAAAATATTTAGCCCAAGCACCGTGGGGCACTCTGAGCAGTACTTCTGAGCAGAACCATTCTACGGTCGGTGAGGAAGGACGCGAAAACGCATTCGCTCTAATAAAGCTTAATTGGCGTAGGAACACCTCGCGCTGTATGCAAAACAGATTGTTGGCTATTACTATCTCGCCCAGTGCGACCGATCGGCCGATCGTGCATGTAGGAAGTTCTAAGCAATTTAACCATGTGTTTGTGCACATGTTCGCTCCCTTGTTCGCGTTCGCGTTATTATCCCGGGCCCGTTCCCGCGGACCATCGCTTTCGCAGCGGCATGGCTGGAAGCTACTACACTACACCCCAGCTCCGAACCTCGCTAACGGTACAACCCGGTTCTGCTAATAATCATAATTGAAAAATATTAACTCCATTGCACCAACAAACGGACTCTGCCTGTCCGGTGGAGTACGACACCCAACCGATGGCGTGGATGAGGCGTTCCCTGTGAACGTTTGACACAAGCGCCTATTTGGACAAGACATGCATGCAGGCGGCAAGTTGCAGAGACGATCTCCGGCGGAACTTCCTTCCTATCTCTCCGGTGTCTGTTTTATCACGCTCGGCAACCGCCACCCCATCTCCTAGACCATGTCTGTGCGTCTGTGTGTGTATCTGTCGGAAGAGCGGAAAAAGGGTGCTCGAGTGTGCGAGTATCGTGATCGTGGCAGTGACCTCATGTTGACGGAAATAGAAGATGCTGTAATACCGTGCTACTTCTTCCGCTGTTCGTTCGTTCCCTATTATGTTGTTTCGCCCTACTGGAAACATCCCGGTCCCTCCCGGTCACTGATAGAGCACCTCACGCAAACCCTAACATCATATGGCCGTGTATGGGACGCAAGAGAAATGTCGCCACATCAACAAGAACAACAACAGAAAAAAACCCCGTACTGTCCACCAACCTTGATAAGATAAACTTTACTTGCATTTGATGGGAGAGGGGGGGGGGGGGGTTTCTTGTCGGGGCTTGCCACACTCTCAAGGTAACGCGGCTTTGATAGCGTTCTCCCCAAGCTGGTTCGCGTCCAACAATTGCCCCGAAAAACATAACCTACACCATGTGGGACATTTTTTGGCTGTCCACAAACCGAGGAACACTGGAACGCTATCAATCAGCAGCGCAAGTTGATGCAAGGGTCGAATCGATATCCCCCCATGGAACGGGGGAATATGGAGAGGTTACACCGAAATCGGATCACCTTTGAAGTTTGGGTTTGGGAAGATTTTCCGAAGCGCATTGCCAATTATTTTTAATTAAAGCCTTCATTAAAAGGCCTGCTAAAGGCGGCTCATTAACCCCCGTGGTCAATGTCGGACGTCTCCGGATGGTGGAGTGGACTTCGGATGGGATGGGATTATTCCAGAGTACTGGACAAACATTGGACCCCACCATCTGCTAGGTTAGCAATGCAGCGCACAATGTGTGCAACATTTTGACTCATTCTATCTGCAAACATTTGTCCACTTTACTCTCCTCCCTTTGGCGACCTGCATCAGGACCTGCGGGAAGGTTCTTGTGTCCCTCTGTTTTCTTAGGCTACCTAAGAGCCTTCTCGCAGAGCCACGAATAATTAACACCACTTACAGGCTCATTGCTGGTGGAACTTGGTTGCTGCAGTTGATCGTGAAGTACCTCATAGAGCAAAAAAAGGGCCAAAGAGAGTTCTGTTCCCAACTGTTTACCAACCGTGGACCACAGCTCCGCAAGTTGAAGCTGTGTGTCTCAAGTATTGCTTCTTAGCCACGTTCAGTTGGAATGTGAAGTTCCTGATGTGTGTATGTGAAGGAGCAAGAAATCGAGACAGGAGCAAGAAGAAATTGCTTCAACCACAGAACGAGCGCGTAAGGTTCTTTGGAGCGCAATGAATCAGCAAAACGATTATTACTGCCCTCTGCGCTGCTCGCTTAGCGTACCTTCGGCACTTCCCCCGGGCAGCACATGTGTAACCGGATATGGCAAGAATGTACCGTGAAATGAGTCTATGGGAAATAAAACTCACGGTAAGCTTCCACTGCTGAGATTGGGATGAGATGTGGCCAGGCGCAACTTCACGCTGCTGCTACCTCTCGAATCGCACTCAAACGTTCAACCCGTACAGGACAGGGCCACCGTAACGGGTATACTTGCCAGTCCAAAGACCTTTTGCCGAACGTTTGCCCAAATATCGCGCTGGGGCCGACCGTGTTCGGCAGAATCGTTGTACATCGCTGTTATCTTATTGATCGATTGATCGTTTGTCGGGGGGGTTTTTTGTCTGGCGGAGCTGAAGGAACGCTGTGGCGTGGTAATTTGTGGCCAAACCACCTGACACAAGTGCGTCATCCACGCGAAAAGTGAATTATGTTCCGTGTTTTTTCCCCAGTTTTCCCAATCCTGGTGAGTTTACGTTACCAGCGACTAATCGCCGATCTTGGTGAAGCAACTGCAACCATCTGTCGTGGTTTGGAGGCTATTGTGGATTTCATTTTGTTCTTAGTAATTCTTCCTCCCAGAAGCACTCACGGAACAGAGTCACTACCATTGTTTAATCGCCCCTTGCCCTAATCAGTTTTCGCCCGGTCGAGTTCACCGCGCAATTCCCACGAACCGATCGTAAATAATCGCCAGAACACGGTGCTAAGGACACGTCAAACCACCGAAGTAAAACAACACTCAATTATTCCATAAATTCGTTCCGATTCAATTCCACTTTACGGTCCGCCGCATTGAAGTCTTTGGGTGAGAATAAAACTGTTGCGCCGCGTTTTATTTTGGCCAACAGCTTCCGGCTGAAAGGAAATGGTCAAACCGCACCAAGAAGCGGTTGGTGTAAATCATGTGCGTGTGTGTGTGTGTGTGTGTTCCTCCAACCGACGATATGACGCGTGATGGATCGTCTTCAAAGCCAAAGTTTTCTTGCCAAAAACGCAAATAAAATTCAGGAACAGGAAAAATAGGGGGCGAAAAAAAAGGAAAACCGTCCAACACTTTTAATTCCATCGCCGTGTGGGATGTGGAGAAAAATGTCCGGAATTCGAGCAATTTACAACTCGACACTGGGCCGTGTCAACCGGTGGGGAAGAATGGCCTTTTGGTTGTTGTTGTCGTTGGTTGCTGTTGCTGGGAAAATTGTTATCTCTCCTGCTCATAGCCATTTTCCATCCGGAATGCAACACGAACAGCAACAGCAAAACCCCTCGTTTTATTGCGCTACTCGGCGCATTTTTACACTACGATGGCACCCACGCACGCCCTTATTGTTGTGGAAAGGAGAGGGGGATGAAGAAGGGTGGTGGTTGGCCAGAACGAGCAACGTTGAGTTTTGTTTTCCATACCTTGCAAAATGCCAAAACTGCGCCAGGTTCAGGTTTTATTGGCAAATTTTGCTCTAGAAGATTGGCGACTCCACATTCACACACACAATCCGGACTGTGTCGTACAAGGGTGGTTTTATTATATGTTGGGGGGTTGTTGTTGTTGCCGCCATATACCGCCTCGAAACAGGAAAAGTGAATGTTATGGAGCACCGTGAGTGAGTGCCGAATGCTACCAGCGCTTCCTAGAACCGGTCGGTCGGGGCTCTATTTTCATGATTCGCGTGAAAAATTCATTTCCCCGAAAACAAAATCGGTGAATACGAAAAAAACACACACACAAAAACAAAAACAGAACGCTCAATTTAATCACCCGCTCATCTCGGTACCACCCTGCTACTGGTGACAAACAGACAGAGGCGCAAGGGCGGCCACCGAGGGCGCCAGTGTGCCGGCATTTTTCACATTCACCTTGCATGATTTGGAAGTGTTTTCAAGAATCCATCAAAATCCGCGCACGCACAGGATACGGGATACATGATATTGTCCTCCCCCCCAGTGAGGTTGTAAAACTGCATAATCATAAGTGCTGGGTGCGCTGTGAAATATGATTCAAGTTCGGTGAGAGCTCGTTGCGCACTCGTTACAGTAATGAATTAATGGTGATAAACGGTGACTTAAGCGGCACAAGCTAGTAAACTGATATCGAGCAGTTAATTGGGAACGTTTTATTTGCGACGCGGAATGAAACGGAAAAAAAACCTCCTCGAAATGGGATCCTTTTCCTTTGGGTGACGGGATGGGAATTCAGATTTTAGTGCAAATATATGTGCCACAACGGAAAGCCTGTTTGTTTGTTCGAATTTCAGGTAGAAACTGCTCGAAATACGATCCTCTTGGGATGGTATTAAAACATATTTTTTGAACCGTGCCGTACCTGGTTGTTGCAGGATCGTTTTAGCTCGAAATTATTTTGATCACTCACCGCATTATTGCGCAAGGGAACCCACCCGTTCCGGGTTTGTGTTTTTCCATGCATACTAATCGAAAGCAACGGCTCCCCCCAAAAGACAGCCAGTTGTTTTTTCACGATCACCTGTCGTCGGTAACGCTGTTGACATGTGGCTAAAAATAGTCTTTTGCCCATCATGATCACCGTCGTCCACCCGTCCGGCTTGCCCTTTCGTCCCACCCGGGAGATGATATTACGCCAGACCATCGACGTCAGAGATTTCGATGGAATACGGAAATTATACGGTGACAGTATTCTGGCTAGATCGAGATCGTTTTACGGTTGGATGATTTCGAATGGGACGTTCGTTGGCTGTGGGGGAAAAAAAATCTAAAGAAAAATTTAAAGCCGTGTAACACTTACACTACTCGGTGTGACACTATCACTACTAAGCGCATGTGACAGCTGAAACGTTACGAGCAGTTACACTAAGTTACGCGGTAGCGATCGCAACATCAAGAGCTAGAGGCAGCAACAGATCCTGTTGCTATGCTCCAAAGATCCATTTTCGTTGTGCCATTCTTCCTGTATCTTTTCGTTCCAAACAGAAGCCCCCGGCGGCTAATGCCGTATATAAATCAGGAAGCTTGACACCACCACGCGCACATCCTCAGCGCATAACGGCGTGCAATTCATCACACGCCCGGTCGCCGGTCGGTTGATTGGCTGAGCCGCGTCCACCAAAAGGCGAAACCCGCGGAAAATGAGCCGGTCGGAAAATGGGAAAAACCAAACGAAAAGAACGCACACTGGCAGGAAAAGTGCTATTTTAAAGGTGCGAGAAGCGAGAAGGATAGTGGGACGATGGGTACGGCTTAAATATAAAATTAATTTAAATTTTAATTCCCGTTCTGCAATTTCGCCGCCTCGTCAGGGTCGCCCCACACAGGTTCTGTACCCCTTTGTGATTTCAATGCAACGAGCATTGAAATTCATCGACAATCCCGACACACACACGCGGATCGATTTCCGTTAGGATCTCGGTAACTGTCGCGACCGCCGTTTTCGTCTGGCGTTACGCGCGATTTGCATTCGATACGAAAAGCGTTCGCGAGAAATCAAATGAAATCAAAATCTCGCAAACAGACGGTAAGTCGCTGCCTCAAGCGAGACAGCACAAGTCAAGCACAAGGTGTGATAAGAGGCTACCAAGCGACAACTGGCTGGGCCGGTATGTGCCAACGGTTTTCGCGTTTGGGGATAAAATTCTTTCGCTCAAACGCTTGATCGAACAAACCAGACGGGTGGAAGCGTGTGAGGGGGGGGGGGGCGGAGGGGAGTGTGTGTGCAGCAAAGGAATGCAAACCAACAAAAAAAAAAAAGATCCACGCCGAGCATAATTTGTGCACACACCAACACAATCACACTCACGCCGTTCGATGGAAGATCGAGTAACATCCGTTGGGCTGGTAGTCGGGCCCATTGTTTTGTCTTGCGTTTTGGGCCCCGACATCCGACCGATCGCGAAAACCTACACCACTCGCCCGATGTAGCTTCTTCGGCTTCGTTTGCCTTCTTCCCTCTTCACTCCGATTGGCATTCTATATCGACGGCGATGGCGACGTCCGCAACGATGTGCGAAAACGATGCAAACGATGATGACGATCGCTGGATCTGGATGGAGTGCATTAGGCGGGGAAGCCGCCACAGAACAGAATTGCATTGCAGCATTGTCAGAATGGTATACGCACCCCTTCCCCTCCCCCTCCCCCCCAAAAATGGGCAAATGTCTGTAACGGACTCAAATCAGTTCGACGCGGCAAACTCATATTACGCCAGGAAGCCGATCGCGCGATCGCTACACCAACCGTCAGCAGACACCGAGGACGCATCAAATGTAACGACTTTCGGCGGGCGTCAAACCCCCCCCCCCCCCGCAGATCGGAGGAGGATCCACCATTTTCTTGCTTGCTGGTCGACGACACAAAAAAACCCGTGCGTTTAATGCGTTTATCTATGCGTTCGTCGTCGTTGGATGGCAATTAAAAAAAACACAGAGACAGCGTGGTAAGAAATGGTATAAGCAAACAACGAAAGCATACACACACACACCCAGACCGCGGGAACAAAAGAAAGAAACAAACAAAAAATAAAACAGCAATAATGGCAGTACAAACAGAAATAAAAAACTGCACACACACACTCAAGCAGGCACACGGTTGCTGCTCTCTGGTGCAGGTCTCACACGTGATCGTGTCTGCGAGGCGCGCAGCACACCCGTCGTCACACGTCACGGAGTTCAAGTGTTTGCGATTTGTAGCGATTGTCTGTACCGACGGACACGATGGTTGAGTTCGAGCAGGAGTATCTGGGTTTGTGGTTTCGGTGGTTTTCGAACACCCATGTTTTTGTTTTTGCCAATCGCGTTGTTGTCACAATTGCCACTTGAGTGCTGTGTCAGTTGAACGCGGGTACAGAGACGTTTTGTTTAGTAGCAAAATTGTACAATTGTGTACATGTTGATAAAAACTAACAGTAAAACAAAAGGGAAACGTTTACGTGTAAGTTTTGTAGTAAATGAACAAGTGTTGAAGGGGGAAAATATTATGATTAAATTAAAAGAATAAAAAAATAAGAAATAGCTAAGAAGCCCCCGATGGAGCTACAGTGATGGACAATAGTATAAGGCCTATTAATTTGGTAAAATGGTCAAAATTAGTTTATGATGACGGATTTTCAACGAATAGATCTAGTTACTTAGGACGAATAGACCTAGAGGGGGCGGTCCGGTGGCCGAGGCGACAGCGGCGCCGGTCTTCACACGGCAGGGCCGGGGTTCGTATCCCATTCAGACCGCCTCCCCGTACGTAAGGCTGACTACTTTGCTAAGGGTAAATGAAGTCACAGAAAGCCAGAAAGAAGAAGAAGAAGAAGACTTAGTTTATATTGTAAAAAATATAGATGAAGATTTTGGGCAACACGATCCTATCATTGGATCGATAAAAAAAATCGATTCTTAGTATCTTTTTTGCCATTCATTCTGCCATTTGTCCATGAAAGCATGGACAAAACATAACTTAACTTAAATGAGTTTATACCAAATTTTTAATCAGAATTTATTTATTTTTCCATAATTTTGGAAAAACATTATCTGTACTTTTCACCTTTCAAACAGTCTAGCTTTGATATTAAAATTTAGGATTTTTTATACAATTGTTTTTAAATTTTATTCATATTCTGTATACTTGCCCGATGATTTGTTAATTTTAAAACGCAAAAATATTTATATAAAAAATTGTATGTGCAACTTCTTCCAATTTTTCATATGGTTGTAAAGAGCAGAAGTATCAGAAGCTGTAGTTAGAAAATCTGATATGGAAGTGGTCTTATTCTATCGTTCATTACTGTATAAATTATACGTAGTTAAGGCAAACGACCAAAACAGACAGTAATAAGACTTTTACCGAGGATCGCCGCCATCACAGTAAAAAAAAAACTGACCAATGCAACATAGCACTACAAACACCATGAGACACACTGGCCAAAAGGGTGCAAAGTTGGTCATATTTCCACCGAGCCTTAGTCTTACCCAGCTGAGCAGATGAAAGATGCGCATCCCGATAGACTAAAACATGCTTCGCACGTACAAAAAAATGACGTCAAACATCGCACCGGATGTAGCTGCGATCGCTTCTGTTGCGACGATGAATCAGCGACAACCCAATTTTGCTTTCCTGGGAACTGAACTAAAGAGCACGATGGAAAGATCGTGTCTCTGCAACAACAACAACAGCAAAAACATTGCAAATTACCAAACACCTAGACACACGCTGCGTACGATGACTAAAAATGGATGAACCGCCATCATTGTCCAAAAACCTCTAGCTCATCATCCGAACGTTTTAGCAACGGACAGCACGACATTCAAAAGTCGTAGCAGCAGAAGTCAACAGTCCACCCCCAACGATATTCCACGATCGTGAATCGTATCTTCTTCCTCTCGGTTGCGGGGGGGATCTTCTAAGACGTCTTCGGTTTGCTACCGCTTTTGGCAGACGTCGTGTAAAATGAGTAACAAACGGGAGTGCTGTTACCACCGTAACACCCCCAGGCAAACAGCTGGCAAACCCCCGACCGTGCTCCGATCGAAACCCGCCGTCGATGGTGGCACCGCAAAACGTTTTTTTTGGCAATTGCGCACTCACCGTGCATGATACTGACCACGGTTTAGGGATCGGGCGTCCTACGCTCGGTCAATTGGTTGGATGGTGATCGCGTCAAAATTTGGCATCGATCGAACGGGGCCGCGAAGTGTAGGAGAACGGCCCCCTGAAAGCAAAGCACCGCGGTGATTCATCGGCGCACTGTGTCGCGGGGTTCGCGCCGGCATGGTGCCGAGTGAAAATAAATCACAAAACCACAGACTCTTGGCAAGCAGGCTCCGCTGGTGCGATTCGTGCGTGCGTTCACTGCGCGGCTGCACTCCGGGTTTTGGCGGAGAACCGGAGAACGTTATGAAACGGAAAGGGTGCTCGAGTTTTGAACGCCCGCACGCTTCGGGGGGACCGGGCGCGAACCGAGCGTTCGATCTATGGCGATCGTTAGAGGATCGCTTCCATGGTGCGTGATTAACGTCGCTTTTTACCGCCGGGGTCGGGTGTGTCGCGCCGTCCGTATGCCGGTAGTGACCGGAGCATTAATCGTGAAGGCGTACACCACTGCTGGGCACAGTTGTTGGCGTCGGACTCTCTAAATTTAAACACGCAGCCGTACACACAGAGCAGTAAGGTACGGGAAGTACCAAGACCGAATAAACTAGTCCAACGTTCTAACCTATTTTTCCCCCTCAACCAAGACACCAAGAAGTGTCGTAGTGTTTTGATGCCAAAGTTGGGCGAAGTTCCAGGGAGACCAGGTGTGTGGTATAGGCGGATGTGCGTTGGAGGTTGTGTATCTTCTTGTGCTGTTGTTTGTTGTCTACGCCCGGCCAAATGTGTGGCACACATGTTGATCCGTGGTTTTTGTGCTACAGATCCACTGACCGGAAGTCTGGGCGATACCGAACCCACGGTTTGTGAGCTGTGGGAGTTTCCTTTCTGCACCAAAGCGAAGATGGACCTCGTCAATATGAATTCTCGATCGAATTCATACGGTTTCTAGCGCTTAGGTAAGGAAGCTTGAGGTTTGGAGAACTTTCCTGAGCAAACCTGCGATCCACCCTCAGCACTGTGCAACTTAAAAACATATGTTGGATGTAAATCTTACATCGCACCTTCGTCCCATCCGCCTCATTTAAGTAGTGAAGCACTTAGAACTCGGGATCACGTCGATCGAGTGAACCAGGAAGAGATGACGCTCGTTGGCGATCCTTTACACGATGGGAGTGGTTAAGGTACAGCAGCACGGGACGATCGGACCACATGTACATGTTGTCAGATTTATGGTAGCTTTCACGGCGCCTTTCAAGAGCAATTCCAATTAAATTTAACTTTCATCCGGTCCGATGGTCATACCGTTGTGTTGCTCCTCACCGATCCTCAAGCGTTTGCATGTATTTTATGGTTTGTTGAGGTGGCACTTTTGCCATGTTTTATTTGGTGCCGCTTCATTACCAGAGCGAGAGGTGACTGAGGGGGGGGGGGGGGGATCTGATTTTTTTTTCGCTTGCTTTCGTGAATTTTATTTGATTTGGCGCTACTAACCGTTGAGGAAGCAAGCAATCCGCAACGTTCGAAGGGATCTGTGTGTGTGTGTGTGTGTTGTTTAACGTTGTTTGGCAGCGGAATCCGGTGCCACTTGAAATATGATCGGCCATCTCAATCAAAGATGGCCCCTAAAAACACGTGCAGGCGGTAGCGGTGGACGGTGGCTTTTGAGAAATAAACTCTCGATCGGCCGTCGGCGCAACTCCGTGCCTGCCTGCTAGCCGATGCTGATATTATGTCAACTTTAGCGCTTTAGCGCGCCCCGGAAGATTTATCGACAACCGGGCGGGCTAGATACACAGAACTCACCGAGAACGTATCTCCATGTGTGTGTGTGCTCAAGAGTGTCCGACAAGCTTGCGGTTGAAAAATGACCGCTATTTCAAGGATTGATAAGTGGTTCTTCTTCAAACTTTTTTTTTTAACATCCCAGTGATCCTGTCCTGCGAGCGTCCTCAGGCGCTATTGGCGAATTGGAAGGATGTGGACCTTCTTGATGGCAATCCTACGGCCATGGCTTAATCTCCCCGCAGCCGTAGCGCTTCACGAGGAAGTGCGTCGCGACGTGGGTCGAAAAATTAGATTTCTATTTCTGACACCGACGACCGACATCCCGACAATCCGCCGTAAACCCCCCCCCCCCCCTCAGGGGCTTCCAAACCCTGCTTGCACCCTTCGCCGACCGGTGGTGGCGTGGCCGTTCGGCGAATTGCGTCCGCTGTCTGTGCAGCTCACCGAGCTCACCGGGGTTGCGCTACTTGCGTTCTCGTTCTGGTAGGTCATTAGTCAACTCGTCTGTCCCGGGGTGCCGACCGTACGTATCGTGCTTCGTGACCGATGTCTAGGCGCACCAAGAAACACCCAAAAATTGAGCGTCTCGTTGCGTTACCTTTCGGCGGGGCGGTTTTGTTTTGGTGCTTGCTGGTGTCAGGAAAGGTGTGCTCGGATAGTGTGCATCGTCATTTGGCACATGGCCCATCCACTATCCGACCCTGTGCCTTTGGGCGGTGGTCGCGAGCCTAATGTCTGTCCGATATTCGCACACAACTGCATGCCAACTGCAACTAGACTCTGTACACGCAGGGTGGCCTACGCTGATTGTTGTCACCGCTTAGGTGGTGCTTTGTTGTGTTGCTATCGTCCACCTACCTAGGCAGGTAACGGTGGTCCAAACACCCGCGAGCTGAGCTTGCGTATCGCCCTCGCGCACACGCCACAAGCCGCACCAATCCACCGAGTGAACGAGCCGGATGGCAAACGTCCAACCCCGTCGGACGGTTCGTTGGGTGACTTTTATTTTTATTTACAATTTGTCATTCAACTGGCGCTGGTTGGCGCCTTCGAAAAAGTTTCATCAACACGCGGGTCCACACTGCGTCGGACCGAAGAAAAACATAAAGCATGTGAAACAGATTCACGGTAGGATGGGAATCCTGCACGCCCTATGGAGATGCGGCCGGCTTTGCGGTACGGCCGTTGCGCTCTTCCGTATTATTTAATTAGCTAGTTTTGCTTTACACATGAATGAATTATTCCACTGTGCTGATCATATGTTGAGCGTTAAAAGAAAACGGTTCTCCACAAGATCCACACACACACACACACACACACCACCGAACGGATCGTTGGGAACTACATTGTCAGTCGAACGGCAACGAAAACCGGGCGAATAAAATAAAACATCATGTGCCAAAAAGATGGATGATCGCGTGCGCGCTCGATCAGTCGCGACACTCGTCACTGATGACGTCCGGACATCCCGCGCTTCCGCTTCCATCCATAAGTTGGCCTTCGTGCGCGCGACAAACTGAAGCGCCGTACGCGATCATCTCCGCCGCCGAAGCCGATCATCTCCTTCAGACACTCGGGGAGCAAGTGCACATCCTCCCAGTTTTGGTCGTATTTTGTTCCATTTCTGTTTCTGCGTGTGTGTGTGTATGTGTGTGTCTGTTCCATGCCATTCCGTCCCGACGTCCGCCGTCGGAGCGGAGAGATTGTCGCACGCCCGATGGGTGTTTAAATTATTTTTAAACATCCCGCACCGACGCTTTTCTCCGCGCTCAAACGGCACACAATCAAGCGCGTGTAGACGACGATGGACGAACCTCGAACCTTTTAGAATGAGTGAGTTCTGGCGGCCGTACTCGCTGCAAACGACACCAGTTTGTTTCCAAATACGCAGACGAACCGCCTAATCTCAGCCGCCCGACTTTGAAGACTCGCGGAACGGTCGCACCCGTCTTCGTCCGGCCCGGGTTTTGTCGGTAGAGTCGTCAATCGATGGCGCTTGCACGACTCTGGCTTGCCCGCTCAAGTGGACAGACGTTGGAGGGGAGGGGGATGGTGAGCGGAAAGGAGCACGGACGTGGATCGTTTGGCGAAAACAAAACACTTCAGCCACACTCGAGAACAGCATCGGTACGCCTGCGCATAAGTCGTCCCTGCCCTGATTCACCCGGTTGGAGGAGGACTTGATGCGTGTGCCTGTGTCCCAGTGTGCCCGTGTGTGTGTGTATATGGAGATCATGGACATTCCAATTATAGCTACGGGACTGCTTAATGATCCCGGCAGCCGAATGCGCTCACCCTCACGCAAATCGCTTAGACGTCGCCCAAGACCAGACCGGGGCCATTTCTGCCATAGTCCTGGTACATGTCCCTAATGAAGTTTATGATTTGCGCAAACGACATATTGCGACAGGACGCGCCAGTTACACATCCAGACGGGATCCCATAAAGCTGGTCGAGCACGTTAATGCGCACCACGTACCCCGAGGTAATCCTTTCGGCAAAAACACGGACCAAAACCAGAACTTAATGTGTGTGCGGGTGACCCTGAAACTGGGTCTGGGATATTGTATACCTGTGTGTATTACCTTGAGCGACAACGGAGCTGTGTGTTACCTGTGCCTTCTGGTGGGAGTTGGTTCCGGGAAATATTCCCACGATGGAACACGGCCCATTTCTGGCGGGGGCACTTCTTTTACGACGCGATCTTCGCCTCCCTACACCACAAGACGTTTGGCAAAACGAGGCATTTCCTCTCCGAGGGCGGTGTGAGACAAAGCAAATGAATGAACAGCTCCAAAACAACCGAAAAAGGAGATTCCTGGAAGCCTGCAAATCGAAATCGAGCGAGAAAGACCTTCATACGGGAGGTATATATCTTCGGGACGGCATCAACCACGGTCACTGCTTTGTCCGTCTTTGTTCCTTTTCGTTTGCGGATCCTTATCAAGGCGTCCGTGCCAGGCGTCTCCTGGAAGGATCACCTCGCTTTTGCCATTGTTCTTCGGCTGCCTTTCTTCCGTCGTGATTCGTATGCGCCATCCTTACACGATCGCAATTGGGAAAGCAATTTAAAGCAGACGCCGTACGGTTCTCCATCCGTGTGACCACGTTGCTTTGGTTAATGGGACAGGACAGCTCTCAATGAGCTGTGAAACAGTGACACCGCCATCAAGAGTGTGTGTGATGCACCGTAACTTATTGTTCCTGGTTAAGGGGTAACAATTCTTTTGAAGTGTCTCGAGTGTTTTCCAACCTGCATGGTACCAGACCGTTCCAGCACAGACTCATTCATAATGTTTTGTTCTCCCTTTTTTGGGATTATGAATGGACGGTCTTAACCGATTGCACATAGAAGATCCTTTTTTTTTTGTCCCATAAGCGACATTTATGATTCCATTCATCAACCGCATTACATCGACAACATGACGACCTCGGTTACATTCCTTTGCAACACACACAATGATGGCTTGAAAAAGCTGCATCCCGAGTGGCCACGGAAATCTTCATAATTAATACAGCCTTCGGCAAACGCTTCTGCTTGCAATAGTAGAGCAATAAGAGATAGAAAAAGAGAGAGAGAGAAAGAGAAAAAAATTGCATAGCTGCATAAGATTAGCTCGAATTGCCGCCGGTGCAGCTGATGACAGTGTCGCTAGCAACAGTGGAGCCATGTTTACTGCAACTCCAACGTACCCCAGGTGCCCGGTCCGAGTCGGCAACACTCGATCGGGGTTTCGTAATAATATCGTCCGGGTTACGGCGGAACACCGCTGCGGTACGATCGTGAGATAGCGTTGGCATCCACTCGCGGTCCCACTAAGCATGCTGCACTACCCAGCTGGGACCCTATCCATCGGAGTTCAATGGTGTTCTTGTGCGCTTGTTACCTGCCGGCAAGTATTCCCATCTGTGCCGCCCGCCCTGTTCGCAGGGTGTTCGAATGCTGGAGAACGTTTGCCAGATCTCGAGTGACGTTTTATTAGTTTTGCAACAATTACTGTAACAGCGTACCGTGTGAGCGCACTGTGAGATTATGCACAGAACAGAAGTTGACGTGGGGGGAAGCCCCCACGCATCCATAAGCATTGCTCACCGGTGCACAATACGATGTTTGCCCATTTTTTTTTTGCTGGCTCACCGATGCGCGTGTTCGTCCAGTGAGCGAAATTTTGCGCAACCAGGTAACAGCATGGCTGCCATGGCGACGGCCCCCCCTTATAGAGCGCACAGCATTAACTGGGCGCCCGGGACAACAGCGAATGCCGGTCGGACGTCAGCGGGCTCGTGCGTCTGTCCGCTGCAACTAAATCTGATTCATGTGGTTAAGCGGCGGTGTTTGCGACAGAGCATCATGGAGATACAGGAGGCCGATGGGAAAGACCGTAAGAGAGCGAGCGGGGGCACAGCTTTCCAAAACAGCCGAATCTGAGACTTGCCAGCCAGTTATTTGCGTACGAGAGTTAGAGGAAACCCACCGCTTGTTTATTAATAGGTAAATAATCATAAACGCCAACCGCTGCGGTGGGGTTGGTTGGTTGGTTCCTGCCGCCTCCATAGTGTGGACACCGATAATCAGTGGGTTTTTTTCTTACCGGAGGTTGTACTTCTAGCTTTGCAGCAGCTGTGCTCAACCGCCTAGATATGGAACACTTGGTGGAATGGAACGCCCGTACACACGTACGAGCATGCCTTGTGGGGACTTTGGCGTTGGAACTGCGTGAGTTTGGAGTTTGGTTTATGTGGGTCGCGTGACCCAAGAGGCTGTGCGCTACATTACCCAGGTGGTTGCTAGCCGTTCTTGGAACTCTGGTGGGCCTTGCAGATGGAGATATCTCTGGATAAGATAGAGAGCAGCAGACTAAGCGACCTGGCAGATAAAGAAGATAGCTTCAGCATTCGGCCGAATCTTCTTCAGCGCTAGAATTGAAGTTGCGCGACGTTCTCGCGTCTTCCGACAAACACATCCAGCAATCCCTTTGGTCGGGAATACAGAAAAAAACAACACTTTATTACTACATCACCGCAAACCCAGCGATCGTTCGGTTGGACTGCCGTTTTTTCCTCTTTTTTTTCTGCTCGTCCGCCACTCACTCCCATTTGCTGCGTCCCGGCGTCCCACGGTTGTTGCTGCCAAACGCGCCCGCGTTCGGCGTGGCGTGGTGCTATTTTTGGAGTTTCGTTGAGAAAATCTAAAACTGAATCGCAGGCACTAGAAAAACCGTGCAAGAACAGTGTGCGCGTTTGCGCTGCCATAAACTGTTGGGTGTGCTTGTGGGACGCCAGAGAGAGAGAGAGAGAGAGAGAGAGAGAGAGAGAGAGAAGGAGAGGGAGATTCCTGATCATCAACCCCTTGTTTTGTTTGTTCCGCTGTGTGATCGTTCTGTTTTGCTCCACTGTTTTCTGGTGCGGTGAGCCATCCTCACTGGCGATACATAATTTGTTGTTGTCGCGATTCGTTTGCAATTAATCTTGTGTTTTCCTTCGTCGCGAAATCAATTCGCGGTGCAGCTCTGAATATTGTCAGCAATGGGGTTCAATTTTAATAAGCAAGGGCGTCGTTGCAGCAGACACCCTCACCGACCGACCGGGACAGTAGTTAATTTTACCGTCCATCATCACGGGACAGTACGCGGGCCGCCTATCGCCTACGCATTCTATTCTCGGGCGCACAGCCGCTCCCGATTACGGTGAGGTAAAACGGGGGTTTGCCGTTGTTGTTTTTTTGACAAATGGGTGGCAAAGCTCTTGCCCCTCCCAATGCACCTGTACACAGCTGTCTGATTAGTCGCGAGCCGCGAGGTAAACATCGGTAATGAAACATGATAGGCAATTGGGGTTTGAGATCGCACCGGGCAGGCGCCGCCACCAGACAGCCAGTTGCAACTGTAACGCTCGCCCGTTCGACCGCCTTGCCTTGTTGTTGGTGGGATGCAATGGAGAAGAAATCTAACGGCGGAAAAAACAAACTGCATACACCTTGTTGCCAGCGAAAGCGTCCGTCTGTGTTGCTTCGATGTATTTTTGTCTATGCAAAACGCAAACGATACATTACACAGCACCCGCTCTCATTACTGATCGATCTGGGTCCGGGTGGAAAATTAGAAAATTCGAACGATCGGAAATGTACGGCTCGGTCGAGTGTGTGACTATCAAGGCGGAAAAAGGCAATCATAATCCAATTAAAGCAAACACACATCACACACACAAAAAAAAACGCACCCCCTCATACCGGATCACAGCTAATGAATTGCGAACGCTCATTAGGGATCACGATCGACATTGAATTTCACTTTGCATCGCAGTGTCATACAGTGTTGCGGTTGCTGCGATCTACTGCACCGAAAATTCGTAATCCCTCCGCCATGTAATGTTAATCCATTCCGACACGCCAATTACCTATCGGGTAAGGGGTTTTTCATGTTGGCGTTATCATTTGCAGCTCGTCGTCCCAGGGAGGTTACGATGATCGATTGCGTTTCGATCGATCGAGCCCACCAACACGGGGCCTGCACTATAGAAGCCTGCGTGCCGACCAGTTAGTTGGTTAATTGATTTATAATTTACGTTTTTCATCGCATCAACCCAGGGTTAGGGTAAAGGAAAGGTAGAAAAACTCCCCCGTGGCACCTCAGCAAGAGGATCTCGTTATCTTGCGGGGACGTGGAAAAGCGATCATGCTTCCGTAACGCTAGCTGACGCGATTGGGACTGTGCGGTCAAGATAAGTCCTCGCTAGTTGCACCAATAGCAACACTCACTTCGTGCTCACGCACGTGCACACCCTCGGCCAATATAAAATATATCTATTAATTATCATAAAACATCACAGCCCGGTGTACTGTAGGGGGCTTAAGAACGCGATGTGAGGAACATAAAGCTACACGAAAACAGTAAACCGTGACTAATAAAAAAAACTCACAACAGCACAACACAACCCGATCGCAACATTCAATCCATCATTTGCTGAAGAAGCTGGTGCAGTAGTGTGTGAGCGCTGATGCTTGATGATGGATTGGTTGAAGGTTTTATTTTTATATTTTCATGTCTAATGTTATTAGGCTAATAGCAAATGATTGTAAGGTTGCGAGAGAGAGCGAGCATGCAATTTGCAGTTAATTACGCTGCAATTCTTCTTCACTGATTGTTGATGGGGTTTGGCATTTTAACAATGGTTTGTGGGAAGTAACGAGATAGCTTTCATTTAATTAAAACCATTTTTTAAGAGATGCATTTGTGTCTTCTTACTCTTCCTCTTCTTCTTCTTGGCACCCGTAGAAGGGATAATCGGAGTAACACCGCTCCAGTGGCGAATTGATACCCGGTCTTCTCGTGTCAAGAACCGGCGCCTTAACCTCCCGAGCCATCCGAGGCATCCTTCTCCAACCGTACGCAAAAAACTAGCTTTTATTCGCTAAGCCCTCGCTGTCGTTTCAAATTTAGCAAAAGCCCAATCTACCAGAACCCACAATATCCGCTAAAAAGCGATAGCTTCTTTTTTTTTCTCACAAATAACCGCTCCGAATGGGTCCTTATCGGTGACCCCCGTACTCCGCGCACTCCATATCGGCACGTCCCTGACAAAGGTTCGGACCACGGTTTATCGCGGAAGGTTTCGTGGCCGGACCGGGCGCCACAACACACCGTGACGCCATGAGCAAAGGAACAGTTCCCGGAGCACGTACTTCAAGGTAGGCTGAGCGTGCCTTCGATTCGCGGAACGGATCAATGCAGGTCCGTGTGTGTGAGCCCTCGAGAGGGTCGTTTTAGCACGTCGAGCTGATAGCGGAAGGACGCTCTACATCGGTTGGGTGCACCTTTTTCTTTCTTTCTTCCCACTGGCTAATCTGGTGGCGGTGTTTTTTTTTTGCGCAGACCGACTGCACCCGACAGTGACTCGCAGATGACTGTTGCATGCATGCACGCGTGATTCAGCGAAGCAAGTTGATGTGACGTAATGTGCTCCGGTTGGGCACGTGTTTGCGGTGACAGTAGGTGATGATGATGATGATGATGGAAAGCCATCCTAATGTGTCGTGGATAAATGGACGCCTTTGCTGTCCATGGGGAACTGTTACGGTGGAAAACTCGATTCTCCATCGTTGTTTTGCTGGGGTAGCATCTGATAAATTACATCTTCCCCGGCTAAAGGCGTATAATTGATCGATCTCCGGGTGACGGTATCAACCACCGTGCACCGTACCCGGGAACTCACCACCACGAGCAAAACAAAATCGCGGAGAAGAAAAAAAAAACAACCCCAGTAAGCGGAAGTTGAAACCCGTTACCGAAGGACGTTGTTGAAATAATAACAAATGAACAGAGAAAATAAACAAATTACCTTCATTACCCTGCGCCAACGCCGCTGCACACCCGCCAAATCGCCGCACCGAGGGTTCACGCTCTTGGTTCGATTCTAAAAACTAAAACCGCCCAGCAAACGGAAACCACAACGGTGTGTGGTGCTTGGCGGAAGCGACTCGTGCTGGGTAGGTGGGAAGGGTGAAAGATGGGGTGGGGGGGGGAAGGATTTGGAGGAGGTGTAATGCGGGGAGATGGAAAGCATCAACTTCGCGCGATCAACCCACTCTCAACTCTTTGCAGCAGAACAACAACTAGAAAAATAGGGGCGAACTAGCGGCTAGAGAGCTGGTTGCAGGGCAAGGCGCAAGATCGTTGATCGTGTGCGGTGAAAATGTATCACGATCGGCAATAACAACAGCAACTACAACCACTGCGATAAAAGCGGCCGCAAGGAAGGCAGCAAGAAAAACCAATCGGAAAGAAGAAGCAGAACAAAAAAAACGACGCACACGCGCCTCTGAGAGGGAAAACTAAACATGGCGGCCAGTTGGCTAGTATTAGACCTGCGGAGCATCAGAAGCGATGGCGTAGCGTGGAGCGATCGTTTGCCGTTTCTTGATTTCGGTTTCGGCAAGGTCCGGCGGGAAGAGAGTTGTTGCACTGTGTGTCTCTTTCTCTCTCTCTCTCTCTCTCTTTGGGGTTTGTTTTTGCCCTTCTACTGCCGCGCAGCAGATGACTCTAAAAATAAACTACCATCGTTTCACGCGCTTTTTTCCACCAGGCCTGTTTTCCAATCTACGCACTAGCACTAGACGTCGGGCACATTTCGGTTGGAAAATCGTCAGTCTGGTTGGCCACACCAACACACGATCGTTGACGATCTCACCCCTAGTCCCGTGGTAGGTTCTTTCGATGCAGGCAAGCAATAATCCCGTGTAGGATGTACGCTGGCCAGCAGCTTGCCGTCCCATAGCTGGACGCACTGACGGTAGCAACGTCATCGATGGTAGCCAGACGATTAAGACGTTCGCGGGTTGTTTTTGCTTTTCACCCGGGGGTCAACATGGGAGGGCCAGCCCAGCATTAGCCGCTTGAGCCGTTACGCTGGGACCGTTTCCGAATGCTCGCCCCGTCCGTGATTGATTTATATTACCGCCCACATCACCCGAGCGAAAGACCTGCCACACACTTTGAAACGGCCGCGTTATGTTGGTGTTGCGTTCGGTGGTGCTCATCTTCGGTACGGGTCAGCTTCAGATCGATGTAAACATAGGTTAAGAAGCGCGGAGGTTGAACTGAGCTAGGTGGGCAACAGTTTCTCTCCACGCTGGACACGCTTTTACTTTAGGCAGAGTGAAGGAATTGTAGGAGTTTTCTATGAAATGGGGAGGCCACCCAGAAGGACTAAGGATATTTGAAAGTCTACTCTTCAATCTTCAGCGTGCTTAGACTCTACCTTGTTCCCGAGAAGAAGTCCTCAGGAATCGTTGGTGATACACATGGTCGCTAATATCCTGAGCTGTTTTTGTGCAGTAGATGTTTTGACTTAATGTCTTAATGTATTTAAACTTATCTATAAATTCATCGAGACTTGAAGAAGTCCTCATTACTTCAACATGAATATCTTGGACCTCTTCTAGTCCTAGACCTAGCCCTAGTCGTAGAATAGCTATGAAACCCGTTATGAGTTTTGTGACCGTGCCTTCCAGGATCTTCGAAGATCGGCGTCAAACATCTCCCAAACTTTCCATCAGAGTGCCATTCGTGACTGACTTTAAACAATTCTACAACAAACAAAGTTCTCACTCTAGTTCTTACCACAAGGGCAATAGATTCTCGCCCCTAGTCTATCTTATTGCACAAGCTCTGCATCATAAGCACCTTCACATCAGCGCTATTCCTTCCACTTACTACACCGTGACTCATGTGTTGTTGCAGTTGGAGAATAATTTCCACTGAAAGCAAAGAAAAAAGTCATCATGTCACTAGGCGGCGTATCCGAACAGGAACCCCGTCTACCTGGACTAACAGTGCCGATCGAGTGCAATTTGCTTCCCATTCCTATCGGCGAGAAAAACACCTGCACAAACCGGTGTACCGGTGGTGCACATTCTGCATTCCGATGCCGCTGAGCCATCCGTGGAGGCCCCCTTCATTACGAGCGACCTTGTTTCGGGAAAAACCCAAGCATCACCGCATGCCTCCACGTGCCTCGGGCAGAACTCTGCCTCGTAATGTCAACAGTATTTCTGTGTGTTTGTGGGTTAGCGTCTAGTAGTTACACCATAGAGTGCGACACTGTTTACAAACAGTCTGTAACCATGGAGATGACCGAGTGTGCTACACTTTCTAACAAATTTTTCCGCTTACCTCCGCCTTACCCTTTTTGCAGCCACAACACAAGAACGACCACGTGGGAGGACCCGCGCATCACCGCCATGCAGGAAAGCCTCTTCCAGCAGCAGTCCAGCGTAGAGACCCTGTTCAACACCGGCTCCCAGACGTTGCTCAGTCCCACGATCTCCTCCCCGACACCGACCAACAATGGTGAGTATGCGGTGGCTCGGGGTTTCGCCAGGGCAATCCTTGAGGTTTTCTTTCGTCCTCCAGTTTTGTTTTTTCTTATTTCAATCGGTTAAAATCTAAAACAATTGGTGGATTCCTTTGTGTGTTTGTTTTGGGTTTTTGCAACAAGCTGGTGAAGTGAGGTGGTCCTTTCTTCACGTGACTTCACGCAAGATAACAAACCTCCCTCTCTCTTTCTCTCTCAAGGAAAACCCTGTGGAAAGTTTTTGTTTTATTTACCTTCCTTTTTTCCTGGCACGCAGGATACGCTGCTCTTATTTGTTTCATTAACTTATTGCACATTAAAAATTAAAACAAAAAAAACCCCTCACTGTAAAAAGGATGTAACGAACCTGTCCGTCAGGATCGGCGTGCACTGTGACTAACCTACAGATGGTAACACCAGAAGAATATAATATTTTTGATACATAAACAGAAACATTAGGCAGAAAAGATGGTAAACTCCGAATTCATTGCAGAAAGAGGGCAAGTGAGTGTATTCATTCATAATCATGTTTCTTTTTACTGTTCTTTTAACTTCAATTGCTTAATCACTGTTTTTTTGGTACCTTCCAAAACTCGTCCGAAGCTCGGTTTTGACAGTTTTTATTACTACTCATCGGTTTGTTTGCCTGTGTGCTACGTGTCCACCCGTAGGCCGGAACAAAATATTGATAAGATGGCTAGTTAGTTTTTTTTTCTATTCAACCTCCACTACACTATCGGAACGCAATATCATTCATTCATCTCAACCGGAAGCGAGGGTCGGCTTCGTCATTTTTTACTATTATTTGTGTTGCGTACGCCCATTTTCAAAATCAGTCACTTTCTCACACGCTGAGCAGGAGTGTTTTGCTTTATGGTAATCTTCCATCAGGAGTTGTCCATGGCCACAAAACAGCATAAAAACGGGAAGAATTGAAGATAGTTTACGGAAAACTGTAACAAGCAACTGTCCAGGGCAAAAAAGAAACGGTGGATGATAAGAGCCCTGTCACTGTGGCGTACCCTCGAAGTAATCTAATTTGGGTATTTGGGTGAGCTGGTGCAGGAAAAAACCAAACTGTAAAGGCAGACGGTTGACAACGCACTCTCAGTGCAGGTACCCATCCCGAAATGTGGGACCTCTCGGTCGTAAAATTGACCCTACAAGGGGCACCACGCAAAAACGCCTTCGATCGTTATCGGAAGGCAAATATTGGAGTCGTAAAAATTCATTCATCAGACACCGTTCGCACCGATCGTTGCACGGGTTTCCGGTGCCAACGTTGGCTGGGTTGGGGTCATTCGTAATTAAGGGATTACGATCGTCTGCGCGAACCACCAAGATGGAAATAAGATTTTCCTTTCCCCGACAGCGTGAAACTTCCAACCTCACGAAAGTAGGTCATCGGGGAGTTGGGGCTTTTTTTCTGGGGAGCGAGGGCTTCGGGAGGCCTGTCACACGCGTGTGTGTGATCGGTGATCGGTGATAGTTCTCTAACACGCTTTTCATCTACATACGGACGATCCCAGATTTTATGTAACTTTGGCAGCCACGAGTACTCGCGGGTGAAGCGTGGTGGACTTAATGTATATTCACTTTCCGAACCATCGGACACTCCTTCATCCGGTGGGGAACTAGCAAACAAAGGGCCGCACACTGCTAATACCGAAACCGATTGGATGCAGCATTGCAGCAATCCTAACGCATTGAATGACACGAATCAATCAAAGTTGCCGCACCGTACCACTTACTTATCTATCGTAAGCCGTAATGACGCTCCCTCGGCGGGTTTTGGACTAGGCAAATACGTATGTAAATAAATCAATGTACAACGCCCTCTGCCCTTTCTCCCTTTTACCCCGTAAATGACCACAAACCTACCACTCCCTCGTCGTACCTCGGACACCATGTCGATGTGACAAACGCTCTCTGGGCTCTCGCTCGCGCTCCATCAATGAATCGTTCGGGGACCCGCAATTGAATCGCCCGTTTTCATTCATGAAACTTTCGTCCAGTCTACGGTCACAAACACACACGCGAGGGCAAAGCGTTGATGGCACGGCGTACCCATTTTGTGCTCCCGCCATACAGCCCCCTGGAATGGAGAGATCGAGTCGTCCCAAAGGGAGATCATGATCATGTTGCTTCCATGTGCCCATAAATGGCTTTCGGCTTCAATTTCTTTCACCAATGAATCTTCCCGATTTGGATGTGTGTGTGTGTAGTTGATGGCAGGAAATAGGGTTAGGGTGTGAGAAAAGAAATGTCTATTTTAGCAACTCTGATGAGCTGCAGAAAAAACGCAGCCCGGAATGACTCGGGATAGTTCCAGAGTGTAGTCAAACTCGCATGGGACATAAAACGGTTTATTACTCGACGACTCGCGAACTCGTCTGCTTTTGTAAATATCGCTTTTAAATTGTGCCATTCGGCTACTGACAACATCTTACCGGGCGAGAAATGCACAATTAGCTAAATCGGCGCACCGCACAGTACGCGTATCTGATCCCCGACCGTTAGGCCAAACAGCACATCTAGCCACATCTGTTTACCATCCAGCAATTGTTTATTTATTTTACCTTCCCCCAATCCTGCCCACCAATCGTGATTCCTTCCCCCGCACTTCGAGCTCTCCACCGTTGTGTGTGTGTGTGATTTCATTCATTGATTCATTCATACATTTGATCCCGCAACCGTTGCCTTCGTTCCTTCCGAAAGGGTTTAGTTTCATTCATGCATTCTATACTCACCAACGCATTTGGAGTCTTATTTTTCTTACTCACTCACAACCCTCCCCCCCCGCCCCTCTACCCCCCCTACTCGGACCCGGTATTCTAATATTCTCGGTCACTTCCCGCCGATTGACCGAATGTGATAAGAAATGCAGCCCGATAAGAGGCGCGCATGAAGTGCGACAAACACCGTGAGTACCTTCCCGTCCCTTCAACCGTTTGCCAGACGACCGGTGACATATACCACTAACCGGAAGTGTGTCAGCAATGACGCCGGTCCAATTACATCCCGTAGCGGAAGAGTGGGGAGGGATGGGAAGGGGGAGAGGGTAACGAATCACGTCCGGTTTCTCTAATACGGTATAGTGAGCCATTTACCATTACGCCTGACGCAGTTGAACAGATCAAGCGAAATAATGAAAGAAACATAAATGGGAAATTCATTGATCGTAAGGGAAAGAGAGAAAGCACGTGCCTGATTGTTTGTGAAGGGTGGGAATGACGGCGGGAGAGGTAGTTGTAAGTGTCCCGTTATCGCTACACGCAACCCTTACTACTATTTGCGTCTTTGCGGTACTAGCGACCACGTCTAGACACAGGTGCCATTTTGCTTTATGGTGACCCCCCTCGCTGTGCGTACGCAAGCAAGCATACAGATAAGCATTGTCTGTGTTATGCTGCTGCTGTTACTGCTGCTACCCACTGTAAGTGGACAACGGTGTAGAACGGTGATAACGATTGGGGCTTAAATTGTAGTTAAAACCATTCTGGAGAAACGCATTTATGCTAGGGGATTAAAAGCTTAGTGACTTATGAGTAACTGTCAAAAAGGATAGTATGTCATTTTGAATTGAATTGTCCGTTAAATCAAAATTTAAGCTTGAAGACGTTTATTGTGGTGGATCGAAATCTTCGTGTAAATGCCAAAACAATTAGAATGTCATTTTGAATTGAATCGGTAGTTAAATTTAAATAAAAAACGAAATCTATTTCACACACAGAGATAAAGAGCAAGATCAAGGGCGAACTTGCTTGGAGATTTGAACAGAGAGAACTCGGTACATCAGAATCGAGAATCGAGTAGAATGCTTCAAAACAAACATTTCCTTAAATTTTTTAACCGATTGAAACAACCGAACTCAAGGGAAGAAAATCTGAACAGGTTAGCACTGCGCTGTTCTCGTTCACAATCGTCTCTCTCTCTCTCTCTATTTGTTTATTTCGCTATTGTTTCACTGTCTCTCTTTCACTCGCTCACATCTCTCTCTCTCTCTTCTCTCTATTCAGTGGTATTTCCAGATACAATTCAAATGACAAATGACAATCTCGCACCGTCGAACGCCGCCCCACCGGCATCGATGCTCACTGGCAGCAATGTCGATCTGGGCCCACTGCCGGAAGGATGGGAGGAAGGCATCACCGAGAAGGGCGAACGGTACTATATCAATCACGCGACTCGGTCGACCACCTGGCGGGATCCCCGATTGTGTACGTGTCCATTTACCAAATTTTTTTGCCTTCAAGCGCTACTTAAGTTCACAATGCCTCGAACGGTGGGCTCGTCCATTGGTTTGTTTGGATGCATTCTGAATTTCTTCTCGCTGCACCTTTCTTTCTGAGTCTGATCTGGGTTTGAGAAAAACACACTTGCTCGTAGTGTAGGCAAAGCAGGGTGACAAAGGGCATTCGGAGAGGGTAGTATAGAATGAAAGTCAGAAGACAGTGACAGGAAAGGATGTGCTTCGATCGAGCTTAATAGAAGTAATACTAAGGTTGGCGGTAGATTGTCAGCGGCATGTGACAGTTTAGGTAGCAAAGATAATCGCTAAGCCACCTCATCTTACTAACCAGCTAGAACACACCATTTCCGTTCAAACGCGCGATCCGATCGCGTCTTCAGTGCTGATGCTGACAGGTACTAACACCATATTACTAACAGATTAGATTGAAGGTAGTAGTAGTAGTAGTGAAAGTAGTAACAGTATCCTTCAACTCTTATATATCACCTACACAGTAGATAAGCTTCAAGCTCATTAACATCCACCAAAGTGGCTTGTATCTAATTCACTTATTTATTTACTTATTTCCTTTACATCAAACAAACAGCAAACCAAGATTGGGCGGTACAAGAGCAAACGGTACGCCTGTACAACCTACAGCTGGAACGGGAACGACTTCGGAAACGGCAGCAAGAGATCAAATCACATGTAAGTGTTACATTAGAGGGAAGCGAAGACGTTTCACCACCGAAAATGGCTCTTTAAATGCTATAATGCCACCGTGCAATCCCGCTTGTCCTCTCCAGATGGGAGACGACCCGTTCCTGTCCGGTATTGCCGATCACACACGCCAGGAGTCCGGTGACAGCGGCTTGAGCGAATCGTCCATGACGCAGTCGATGCCCCACACGCCCGAATTTCTCTCCAGTATAGATGACAGTATGGACGGGCTGAGCAGTAAGTGGTTCGGTGCGTTTATACTTGCAGGGTGCGATACTAACTGTGAATCTTTCTCTCTCCCCTCCCTCCCTCCCAACCTTAGTGACGGATAACACAATGGACACTATAGCATTTGGGGATAATCTCGAGACGCCCGATGAGTTTATGGTGAGTTCAAAGGTCAACAGGAAAAACAAAACACGGAAAAGGAAAAATACTGATCTACTAGCTTTCTTACTGTCTGTGTACACTCCACCAGCCAGACAACAGCAAACGGAAAACATCCACCAAAGCTGGATGTTACCTGCTGATCTGGCAGGTGGAAAACACACACGAAAACAAGCAGGGGGGGGGGGGGTGGGTTTGAATTTCGGCCCGGGTTGACAATTCTCTTACTACGCAACATTCCGCAAGGTCGTTTGCCGTGCTGCTGTCAGGTTATGGCCAGTGGGTGTGAAAGTTGCCAAATATGCAGAAAGTTTGAAGAAAAAAAAAACGGAAGACGACGACTGTTGCGATATAATTTTATATCGGTGCTACCGCGTGGACAGTATATTCTATTTTTGTGTATTTTGTCGATCAGAATCGTGTATGACCGTCGGACGCTAAAGATCTCACTCTCGCTCTCTCTCTCTTGTTTCTTCTCGTGATCTAGCTGGACGATCCTTTGCTGTTGGAAAAAATCGATGCCGTCACCAACCTGAGCCTGATGGATCCGACGAGTAGTAAACCGGAAAACACGCTCTACGACATCATCTAACGGCCGGGACCGTCGGTTGACCATAGTTAGACCATTAGGACAAACCCCCCACTAACACAAAACACCACCCAACGAACTTAAACGGTCAAAAAGAGCAGAGCAATATTACAACGCGCAACTCATATATAGGAACAGATAGGAAACGTGTAAACTTTCTTGTGTAAACTGAACAACCCCCCATATCCAAGCCCTCTGTTTGTGGCAGCTACCAGCAGAACGCGTGAAACAACAGCTACTTAACACTGACGGTTGACAGTCGATTCGATTAGTACGACTGCGACTGATTTTGTAGCAAAAGCGGGAAAAACTAGCAAGTGTTTGGGGGGGGGGGGTGGGGGAGTTGGCAAACACTCCTTAAATTTGTGTTTTTTTTTTAATCGGTAGGATTTATTATTTCATAGGTTTATTTTACTGTCCTTTTTTGAGTTTGTTCCGTTGCGTGGAGATAATGATGATGATTATTATTATTGAGCACTACAACCACGAAAGGATAACAATTATTAGTGTTTACGCTTAGGTACGGATTATTATTGTATTTTTTTTACATTGTAACTTTTTTTTACGATTATTATCAATTTAGATAAAATGTGAGATTTGATTGTGTGTGTGCGTGTGTGCGTGCTATGGACCGATCGAGCTATCTAAGCGAGGATCGCGAGTAACGTAGTCGACCAGGAAGTAGTGGACGTCGTGCGACTTAAAGCAAAACCCACACACACACACACACACAAGTGCAAGCAATTCAAGTGCCTTAAACGATGAGGATAGTAGGGTAATTAGTACGGTTGAAGGAGAGCATGTGTATTATAATGCAATGCGTGGAACACGTATACGAAAGCGAACGCGTACGTGTGGTTGTGCGCATATGCCAATGTGCTCGTTTGCGCGCCTGGTAGTAGGCAAGCACAGAGATCCTTTTTTTGTTTTTGTCTCTTGCGATAGTAGCGTAAAAGCAAAACACGTTTCGGAGCTGCGTACGTGCGTGCATGATTGAGTGGATGAGTGGATGAGATGAGTGAGTGAGTAGGTGTAGCAGTAGTAGTATGGATGGCGTGCAAGTGTCCAACATTCTAGCCATAAGAAGGTAGTAGGATAGCATTGTGAAGATGCAGATCACAAGCAGCAGCACGAAAAGTGTCTGCAACAACCAGGATGCAGCCAGGGTGATGATCTTTTGGGGCAGTTTAGCCCAGCAAAAGAGCAGTCCGTTGGCATGACAGCATTTACTTTTTAAATTTGACCGTTACACAGTGGCAGTGGCGAAATGTGTCAAGTAGTGCTACATCAGCTTGCCCTGGTGAAAAAACCACCGCAAACCACTATGCAGCCGACACAGAGTGAAGAAATGTCAACTGTGCTGAAAAAAAATGGTCAGATGAAGCAAGCATGTGTGCGTTTTTTTTCTTTCAAACAAAAAAAAAAAAACAATCATTTCGATGCTATTGAAAACAGTTATTTAGCGTTATGAAACACAATCCTAGAATGGCGTATGGCAATTATATAGATTTTATGTTTCATTTTACATCCTTCGCATGATGATTGCTACATGCAATGGTACGCAAGGAAGAGTAATAGAGGTAATTTAAAAAAGGGGGCCTTTTAGTAAGGCTCTTCCTTGGCGCACTAGCAAAAGCTACAGTCTGGCGAGCAAAAGCTGCGAAGGGATAAGAAATAGAACATATAAGCCAAGATAAACATATCCCCCTGCTCGCCCATCATCTACTTATCTACCAGTCGGACATGCGTTTGCATTGTCACCTTTCACAGTTACTGCAACGAAACACCCGCCGGTCTTTGCCATCTGACAGAACGCGAGGTCAACACATTCTTGCAACAGGAATCATCGGAAAAAACCTCGTGAGAAATTGAAACCATTTCATTTATCCAATGCGTTGCTAGTATACCCTTGTTCAATAATTCATGTTTCGTATAAATAATCAATTGAAGAAAACAAAAAAACCTACTATATTTACTACTCTTTCAGTATCAGTAAAACAAATATTTCCCACTATTACTACTAAAGATTAAGGATAGCATTCACCGTGCACCGGTGCACGATCATTAGTGCTGGGTGTTAATGTTTAAAGAATTATCAAATTCAGTAGCTCTTTTAGAGAAAAATGGTTCGGTTACGGTAATTCGCTTGATTGGTTCTTTGTTGAATCAATCAAGGTAGATTTTCTTCTGTTTTTTTTTTTGTCTTAAAAGTAGTATTTAGGAAGCAACAAAAAAATAGTCATGCGTTGGTTCTGATTCGGATTCAATACAACACGACCATCTATTCCACGATCCCGATTTTGCCTGAGTTGCGTTGACCAGAAGTGTTTTTGTCGGTGGTATGTTTCTTGCCACCCTGACAGACCTGAACATAACATTTTTTTTCCACTGTTCAAAGCGAGAGTTTTCATGTGTGTGAGTGTGCGTGTGTTGCAAGTTGCAATTGCCGTCCATTTCTTCTAGTTTCGCTTGCAACGTATTATAAAAGCGCAAAAGGAAAGTGCGTCACCTCACTCAGCCTTAGTTTGCAGTAACCGTCGGAAGGATGACGATAGCGAAGGAACCGAACTGGTAGACGCGGTGCCCAGTAGGAAGCGAATCCATCCAACAACATCCAGCTCGATTCCAGCCCGGAAGTCGCATAGCGAAATTAAAATAGCAAAACAAGCAAATACCCCAACGTTCCTTTAGAGGATCCCGAAAGGGGAAGGGGAAAACAACGATACTTGATACGCCGTCCAACAATTGCATTGCACACAAGCAATACAAACCTTTTTTTTTAGCGTGGATAAGAATCTTGAGATAACTGGAATGGGAGCTTTACTCACTCTCACGGTCTCTTGCGGTACTTTAGCTGTGGTTCACTGTACATGGAAACAAAGCAGTTATAAAGGCGAGTTACAGGAAGTTTGTGGTGGTGACAAAAGGAAAACCAAATTTACTTAACTTACAACAACAACAAAATAAGATGGCGACGTTTGCTACCATCCGTTGATGATAGTTTCACTAAATTCTGCCTCTACCCGGCAGCACTCATCAAGCATTATTTGTGAACAAATAGTCTACCGCGTTGATGAGCCAGCTGCAACAAGTGGAGTGACCTTTTTGTAAACAATCTAACTTTTGTAAAGAAAATTAACCTAACCCGAAAAGAAAAGCAGTTAAATTGGTTAAAAAAACACACACACAATCTAAAGATAAAGCTTACGTGCTTGATTCTTCGTCCACTACCACACCGGAGGAAGAATTGTGCTGCTAGACACCTATTGCTCTACGGTTGTCGGAAGCGAGGACGCCTTACAGTGTCCTCGTTGAAGATTCATACAGATAGAGCAACCAGCGTTGTCTGAGAAAGCACTGTAAGCTTAAGACTTCCTCTTCGTACATGTTACTGCTTCTTGGTAAATCGATCTAGACTAGTGTAATTACGATGGAAATACCTGTTTATATCAGACCCATAGCGTTTACCACCAAAGCTCCAATGCTTGAACACTTACTTTAACTGCCCAACTGTTTGATTGTACGGTCAACTGCACCTTGACGGTGTTTGTAACAGACTTAGGAATGGAAAGATGCGTGTGGCGCAGCCATGGCTGTTCCACGAAAATGAGTGAGTGAAAGACGCGAAATGTGTGTGCGCGTAATGGTTATATCCGTATCCGATCGATTCCGATTGGTGTGTAAATGGGAAGCTGCAAGCAACGCGTGTAGTAAAAGGGGGAGGGATTAATACAAATAACTTCAAATTTGTCTTTGTTCCAAAGCCTTTTGTAATACCCACTGTATGCAGTTAGAGAGGAATGATATCTGAAGAAAACGGAAACGATACGCATAATAAAATGGAAAAATCAAAGCCAACCAGAACCAACAATAGGATGGAATTGGGATGATGCGTTTGTTTTATACACACCGGAAGGAATTGATGACAATGCTGAATAATGGTGAAGAAGTAAATACAAAGATCGTTCTGTATCTGTGGCATCTACGTGCAGCACGTGCTGCGCGCGGTTTTATTCTATCCCATTTGAAATTTGGATTTACTGTTACGAGCGCCCTCTGTACGTCAGTTTGAGAAACAATGAATGAAGTATTTCGATGTGCAGTCCAGTTTTATTTGTATTTGTTATAGACTCAAGTAAAGCAGGTTAATGTTGGATACAGACATTTCAGTAAATCACACTTCAATCGTTCCGTTTACTTAACAAATTATTCACATAGTATCCGATAAGTATGGAAAATATCTGTGATGGAATTGTTGAAACTTTTTCACTGGGTTGAAATATTTCATCATGAATCAATTTTTTTATTAGTCTAGGAAAGAAATTACTCCTGCACCTAGCATAAGTTAAATGATAAACAATATATAAAATACCAACTTGTTTTATTTTTTATCTTATCAGTGATAATAGCTATGGCAGCACAAGGAACGAACAAAGAACATTTGAAAATTAGCATTGAAGTGTCAACTGATGTAAGGGATCGCGGGGCCACATAGACTCCTCAAAGTCTCATAACATATTTTTTAAACTAATATTAATTCCATTATTTAGCTATTCTTTTTGCAGCTTAAGCACCATTTGATCACATTTTTAGTTTATGAATAAAAATATACACTCCACTGCATTTTTTACACTCTTTTTAGTGAAAGAAAATGGATATCAATCGAGGCCTCTTTTTTCCTCGCATGCCCGTAAACCGTATGAAGGAAACAGCCGGATCATTCGAGTGAGATGCAAACAGCACGGAACGTCAATAAAACGCACACCGCTACCCGTACCAAGGTGCGCACGCACACCACCACTCAGCCTTCATGTTGCTTACACGCGTGACAGTTCAAAAGTTGGTGGGATGATAGGCCGTTGCAGTCGTGTGCGTGCGTGTTTCTTGCGGTGTAAAATTCAGCCGGCCCGTGGTATGCACAGATAGAACTAAAATAAATACATTACGGACGTTCTGCGGCGTGTAGCGTAAAGTGCGTGTGCGGTGAATCGCACCTTATAGATTCGAGTGCTTACCGAATCCGGAAGGTACGTGCATCCCGACGGTGACGGACAATCGGTCGGTAGCAAAAGAAGCAAAACGCGATCCCTCACAAACGCGGACGGGTTTTGAGCTCTCCTCAGACTGGTTCGGAAGTGTCAATAGGACGGCAGGGACGGCAGGCGACGGTTTCCGATCCGGGGGAGATAAAAAAAAAAACACCACCGCCTCTTGCTGCGGTGCATGTGAAGCAGCTGGCTACATAAACAGAGTATAATTGTGCTCCAGTGTGTGAACGCTCACAAACAACCGCATCCAAGCAGTCCGGGATGCTTTGGTCCCGTGTCTTGGCTGTTGCACACAGTACCACGGTGTCGTAAAATTGTTGCATCCGCCAGTACACGAACCGGATCAATCTTCCATCGCGACCGTGTGGTGCCGTTTTGCGATCTGCCGTCCTAAAATAGGGCGATTGCGTGCAAGCATTCCGGAAGCCGTTCACCACCGCCGCCGCCGCCCGCTGCACATGCACCCGAGTGCATTCGGGTTTACTGCCTGCACGTCTTCTGGAAAGGAGTGAGCAAGTGACGGCAAGACGGATAGCGATAAATTCGCCCGATGTGTGAAAAATAATAAATGAAGAAGCAATTAAACTCGACCGTCCAAATCAAACAATCCTTGCTTGGGTCGCACACGTACGGACGGCATTCGCCTGCAGCGGTGCATTCACACTAAAACACCCCGGGCCTGCTAACATGCAACAGCATCATTTATCGGACGACGAGTGCAGTATTACACACCAGCTAGCTGGGAAAGCGTTCACTTTCGTGGCCTTGAAAAACTCACCTTCGACGGTGTGGAACAGGACAGTGAACGAACGATCCTACCCACAAAGAAGGGAAATTTAGAATAGAAGTGCAGAATTACACATAAAAATAGCTTCCTTCCTTTTGGCACGATTAAGCTCGCTCGTGTTTGTGCGTGCGAATTGCGGCTGGCTGGTGCAAGATTACGGGGACTGTGCGCTGCGTGAAGGAAGAAGCAACAACATATCAGCAATCAGCTCCAGCAAGCCCTGGAATGCAGAGCTGCTGTGTACGACGCTTTTTTATCACTGTAGCTACTAGAATGCAAGCAGCATACCCCGCTTTCGGCTAAAAATATCGGCTTCAATTTATTTATTTTACAGTACGTCCGTGTGTGAGTGTGTGACCTCTAAAGAATGGTGAAATAGTGCAAAAAAGTGAATAGTTTGTGAAGCGCTGCATTTCTTTTTTCAACACCTGCCACCACATTTCACAGGTGCAAGCTGCATCAGCGTTTAAAGTGCATCGATTACGCTGTTTGCAAACTTATCGGACGTATGGGTCAGCCGCTGAATCTGCATCCCTTGACCGCTGCGTCGCCTAGCAACCATCGTCGATAGGAAAACGAGAAAACTGATGCGTTGTAGTGATTGTGGCTGTGTGATCTAGTTTTCCGTTTGTTTGTTTTTGTTTTCTTTGGTTGGTTTTGATTTTCATTTTCCCGGTTCCCGGTTGGGGTTGCGTCGTTATGTGTGAAAGTGAACGTCGGATTTAATTAAGAGCACGGGCTTATTGGAGTTTGTTTTCCGGTTTTTGTTTTTCACCCGTCGTGGGGAAATTTCGTTTTCTTGTACTTTCATTTCGGTGGCGGAGAGAGCAGATCGCAAATTCTTCTTAATCTTGCCGTGCTCCCAAAACAAACAACTTCCGTGATCTTCGACAAACCCAACACAGCTGCTGCAGTGTGCAGGTCAGTCAGTACAGCGAATACACAGCCCAAAACCGTCTGCTCTTCGTATGTTGGCGATGTCTTCCAAACAGTAAGTACACAGTAGTCTCTTTGTACGGTAGAAGCCCCCATCGACAAAGTTCCCAGAGTCACGTGTGTTAGTTCTGCGTAGGAAAGATTCCGAAAAAGCACGCACTTCTAGCGCGAAATACTGCCCCATTCGAGCATGTAAATCATAAGTCGAGAATAAAGATGAGAAAAAAAGTGTGCGAGGGGATGGAATGGATAACCCGCTGCCCCCGCCCCCCCCCCCCCCCAAAAAAAAGGGGTAGAACCAGCACAAAGAATCAGCCCTCACTTTCAGTACAGTCATCCCCCTCCCAGCACAATGGGTGAGGAAATGTGTGGTACGACGATGGGAGAGGGAGGAACGGGTTGAGCGTGCTTGGTCACTTGCTTGTGCGAGTCAAAAGCCTTTAACCTTCGGGGCATAATGATATGTGTGTATGGTTGTTGCGTACATACAACAACAAAAAAAGACGCCAAGAACGGGATTTGGAACGGGGATGGACCGGTGGCAAAGCTCTCTTCATCAGCCAGTACTCAAGTTGACTGCTTCTTACTGGTGCTTCTTTCTGTTCTAGTCTAAAATCACTCTTATTCGGTGCGATGTTGCCAGTAAATCGTCAAGCCGTCGTCTCGCAAGTTGTAGCGAATGTCCAGGAATGTTACAGTGGTGGACAAAACAACAAGCCCACCCTAGAATCATATGTTCACGCTACGAGAAACTCAGCGATATCTTGTCTTTTTATCGACTGCTTTAGTCCTCAAAGTCTCGGCCACATTATTGGATTGGAAAGAGCCCTCCGAATGAGCTTTAACCAAAAAGTTTAACCAATTCGCGATCTCCATCGACCACTTTTTCGGAGTAATTCATCTGTCGCTTAGCAATGGAGGATTATGCTTGGAGGTTTGTATTAAAAATGACCCACTTTTCCGGAAATTTCTTCACCATATGGAGATTCCTAGACCCTCAGAATGCCTCATCACCTTCTGGCGCATCTTGCAAGATTATTGGCTGACCAGAGCCTTATTCATATTCGTATCCAGAGGGTAGAGGATGTTGTAAAATCCAGTTTGACTACAGCCTGTTATCAACAAGAGCTTTGTTGCTCAAAAATAGAGTTGATAGCACAAACTAGTCTTCAGCTGTTTATACGTGCTGCTATGTGAGCTGTGTAGCCTTTCCTCGTCAAATGATGTCTGCCCACTCATTTCGATAGGAACGTGTAGTCACCCAAGAAGCTTATTCACCCAAAGATATTAAGCAAACGCTCTAATCTTTAAACTCCAACGATAAAGCAAGTCTCCCTGTGAAATATCAACCACACTACATGGCATGGTCTTACTGTTTTGTCCAGCACTGTAAATAGCTGGGGCAAAGCGTGATCCAAAGAACCCTTTTTCGGAAGCTTTGCACCGACACTTGGGTGCATGGTGCAGAAGAAGCAAACACACAGAAGAAAAAAAGAGGAATGAAGAAGAAAAAACAACTCCAAGTGTCCGTTTTTCCGACGCGTTTTGTTTACATTACAACCATCACGTTCCGCGGTGCGACAATCCCTTATTGGGGGTTGAATAAGGGAGTAGCCGTGCACGATGGTGCGTCTGCACTGTACGCAATGGTCGCAAAAGGCGTCATAAGAAAAAACCGAGGATAGGGCGCATTTGTGACTTTTTTTTCTTCTAAACAGTCTTGAGAATGATCCTTAAGAGACGCGATTGCATCCTCAGGGAGATGGTGGTCTTGAGTGAGGGTGAGTTTATTAAATTTAAGTTGTGCTGAAAGAAGTCGAATAATCCGATTGATTTGGGGTCGAAACAGAGAAACAGGTTCCGTGTTCTGAGAAACGGCATGTTAGAACCTTCTCCGTACAAGGTCTGGCACGATCAACATTTCCGGTTGGCTACAGGGCATCGTCACCTTTTGTCGACGAGAATTACAAAGACAAAGTCATGGTGCCGTCCATTGTACGGCTGATGCTATTACTCCCATGCTATCGAATATCGCATTAAACATTAAACATACAATCGATGGTAAACATCGTGTATCGATCGCCTGTAACAACACAATCCGTACTTACTGAAGTGCGATAAGTTATTCAAAAGCTAGAAGAAATCTGTCATTATTTCCAGCACCCATCGCTAGCCCGGTTGTGAACAAAACCAGTGAAAAGGAAGGCAAGAACGCAAAGGGAACATTCCCCAACACTTTCGACCCTTCGCCTCGGCTCCGTACCACGGCTGTACAAGAGCGCTTCCGAAACTAGGACTACAGGTCAAAGGAGGCCACGGTGTTGGGCATATCTATCCGTGACACACTAGTTGGTGACCGTTATAATGCTGCTAAATCATGTAGAACACAACCCGCTCGTTGAGGATCGATGGCGACGACGTGTGTGGTTGGTACGGTTAAGGTACAAAAATAGGCTTCAAATAATCGATACGCCTTTTTGAGCGTCCGTGGGCACCACCGTAGCTCATGCATGAAAACGGAACCACTTTCGATCAACTTCAAGCTGCTCGCTTTTGTGTTGGCATAGCAGAAGAGCGATACGGTACTCTGCTCCGGTGGCCATCGAAAAGTCATCATCATAAGCGGTTCCTTCCGGTTGATGTTTCCTGCGTCATCGAAGGGAGGTGACGCTTTGTGGGGTGGGCACGGATTGGCTAACATTATCGCCAGGCACATGGCTATTCGCTGAAACCGGAACAGGGCAACATAGTTATAAGGTCATTAACGGGGAAGGATGTCTTCATTGTTTGTCTTGCTGGCTGCGCTCAAAAAAGCGATGGAGGAAAGAGTAATTGCATGGAGGATAGCGTAACCGGTCCGAATCTAACAGAACGTGGTGGGATAAAAATAGACGACAGGGTGTAATATTATGTCCTTCCGTAGATTGTTAAACTGTTTTTCCTTCTGCCTCCCACAGTGAGCTGAAGAAACTCTCGGAGGAAAGCTTAACGCGACAGCCGGATGAGGTGTTCGACATTATTTGCAAGCTCGGCGAAGGTAGCTATGGCTCGGTGTACAAAGCGCTGCACAAGGAGAGCGAGCAGGTGCTCGCGATCAAGCAGGTCCCGGTCGATACCGACCTGCAGGAGATCATCAAGGAGATCTCGATCATGCAGCAGTGTGACTCACCGTACGTCGTCAAATACTACGGAAGCTACTTCAAAAACACCGATCTGTGGATCGTGATGGAGTACTGCGGGGCGGGCAGTGTGTCCGACATAATGCGCCTACGGAAGAAAACCCTTTCCGAGGACGAAATAGCGACCATCCTGATCGACACACTGAAGGGGCTGGAGTACCTGCACCTGCGCCGCAAGATTCATCGCGACATTAAGGCGGGCAACATTCTGCTCAACTCGGAAGGGCACGCAAAGCTGGCGGATTTTGGTGTGGCCGGCCAGCTGACGGATACGATGGCGAAGCGCAACACGGTGATCGGTACCCCGTTCTGGATGGCACCGGAGGTGATCGAGGAGATCGGGTACGACTGTGTGGCGGACATATGGTCGCTTGGCATTACGGCGCTCGAGATGGCGGAAGGAAAGCCACCGTACGGTGACATCCATCCGATGCGGGCGATCTTTATGATTCCGACGAAGCCACCGCCGTCGTTCCGCCATCCGGACATTTGGTCGCCGGAGTTTATCGATTTCGTGAGCCTTTGCTTGGTGAAGAATCCGGAGGAGCGAGCAACGGCCACCGATCTGTTGGCCCATGAATTTATTCGTAAGTGCTGCGGGGGGTGGGTGCTGGCTGTTGGGTCCTAGTTTTAATGAGATTGGTTTGTCGCTGTTGCAGGTAATGCCAAACCGTGCAGCATACTCAGCCAAATGATAGCGGAAGCGAAGGAAATACGGGAAAACCAAAGCTACAGGCATGCGGCCGCCATTAGCCAAGCTAACAAGCAGCTGCAGAGCAACAGTAATAATGCCGCGAACGGGCACGACGGTGGCGATTCGGACGATGAGGATCAGGTAAACTCGAGGACGATGAAGGAATTTCCGGCCGACTGTGGAACGCTGGTGCCGGGCCGGGAGGATGAAGGCGACGGGACGATGATTGCCCACGCGGATTATGGTACGCTGGTGCCAGACAATGGGACGATGGTGGAGCTGCAATCGAATCTGGGCACGATGGTGATTAACTCGGACTCGGAAGAATCCACTATGAAAAGTAAGTTTGTTTCCCGAACTCCGCGACTGGAAGGACATTAGTAAACATTGCTCTTATTGCCTTTTACAGGACACGATACGAATCCGGACAAGCCGAAGTATAGGCCACTGTTTCTTGACCACTTCGACAAGAAGGAAGCAGAAGCAGCCAGCTTCGGTAACAGTAAGGTTGCGGAGGTTAACAATCATCACCATCACCACCAGCTACAATCGCCACCGTCGGCAATGAGCTCGTTTGACGATGGTTCTCCCGCGGTGGATCTGCAAAGTGAACTTTCACCGGCCTTTAGTCCTCAAACGACTCCGGTCGCCTCGCCACAACAGCCACACCTTCCACAGCCTTTAGCAACATCACCTCAGCAACCGCAGCCGCAGGTGCAGAAGCTCGTCAGCAATCTGGTCTCATCGCCGTCTACTCCCCCGGCGGCACCGGCACCGGCGGCAGCACAAGCCTTTCCAGCCACGCACAGTCCCATCTCCCCGTCGGCACCACCTATGACGCAAAGTTTCCAAGACCACCAGCAACATCAACATCAGGCACTGCAGCAGCAGCAGCAGCAGCAGCAGCAGCAGCAGCAGCAGCAACAGTTCAACGAAGAGCGACAACGGTATCAATCGCATCTGCAGCTGCAACTGAATCAAATATCCGCCGTTAGCCCCAATATGCATCAGATGCAGTTTTTGCAACCCACCGCGGCTGAGTACGATTCGGTAAGCCCTTTTTCAGGTCTGCGCCATTTTTTTTTGCAGTACCACTAATACTCATATTGAAACACATTGTGTCCCACAGCTTAAGTTTATGAACTACGAACAGTTGGAGCAGCGATTAGCCAGCTTAGACAAGGAGATGGAAAAGGAGCTGGCGGAAACGAAGAAGCGGTACACCTCCAAACGCCAACCGATCCTGGACGCGATCGAGGCCAAGCAGCAGAAGCGCCAGCAGAAGCTGGAAGAGTTCTGAGTAACGTCCAGCGCAGTACAGCCGGACGTTTCATTGGTTATAGTGGTAAATTAGTGGATAGCGCGATATTTAATAGGCATAATTACGATCGAGCGCGTAGGCTGCCGCCATTTAGTTGCAAATTCCTATTACTTTTGTAAAACATATCCACCCGGGAACATTCAACGACGGCGCTGTACCCTGCCACAGATCAGGGCGGGAAAATGTCGCTAGCTAAATTCGCGTCCGCCTTAAGTATTTTGGGATGCTTCTGGCGACCCACTCCTAGAGGTATTTCCCATAGCTTCATTTTTTGCTGATATTAGCCGTACCGAGCAATTCTTGTAGCAATTGGTGTGATCGGATGGTGGTGTGCATCTGGAACAGATCTGATATTTTACCCTAACTTTAACCCCATCGTAGCGCGATCATTCATCTGCACCCACGTTTTAATTCTGTGCTTGGGGAGCCTCCGGTTTTACGTTTTGCTGTATCGTTTCTAGCCCCTCATGGTGTCATGATCGTCCGTCCCTGGAAGCCAAGTGCATTACAATGTCGCCCCTGCCACATTCTGTTCTGTTGAGGTTTAGCATGCTGGTTAATTAAAAAAAAAGATAACTTTGCTTGATGATTAACCTGCCACCGAATTGCTGATCGGGTGGTCGGTTTTTCCCAATTCAAATAATTTATTGACAACTCGTTAATCGTTATCGCATGCGGATCGAGTGGGACACACGATAGTGCGCAGTGGTAGTGTATGATTCTAACTGAAAAGTGAAGAAAATTACCTTAAAAAGATGCAGACCTCAAAACTAACCGAGAAGATTGAAAGCAAAACACAATAATCCTACAATACCCTGTGCTTAGCCAAGGGTTAAGAAATTATACATATATATATCCAGCTCCAGAGCGCGTGATTGACGATTATATACAGAGCAACAAACCTCACATACACTGAACGCAATGCAATTTATGGACTCATCGATCAGACACATTTTATAAGCTAAAATTAAGCCACTATACTCTCTCTCTCTTGGTATGATAATTAATAATGAGATTTGGTAGACCTCCCGGAGGAAATCGCGATAAGGTATTTGAAGAACCCCGGGAAAAAGTCAGGACAACAGCATACCTTGTTACATAGAAAATAAAAACAAAAACGGAATAACGAAAGTGCTAAAAGTGAGAGAGAGACCCAAAGGTGGTAGGTGATGAGGGAGAAACATAGCAATGAACGAAAGTGCTACATTTTATTCTTGAAACATATACAAGTTTATTGAGAAATAGTATCTATATCTACCGCTGCTAGAGATATGACAAATAGGTCGATAACAAGAGAAAGGGGCGCATCAGAGAATGATTGATTAAAAGAATGAATGAAACGCGATAATAAGCTACCCCCGGGATACAGGAATAATGCGATTAAAAATTGTAAAGTAGTACGACGATGCACCGAATTACTGGACAAAAGCCACAACGGCTCGGAAGAACAAAAATCACACCCATAAACACACTCACAGGAGATAAATAAAGTTGAACTTTAAGGTTGCCATGCATTTATATTTAAAAAAGTTCCAACCGTTGCTCGCGATTTTAAACCAACCTTTCGACCGTACAGCATAAACGAGCGATCATTCCAGTGCGTATCTGATTACTTTTTCTTGGTGCGTTGTCGTGTTCATCAAAACAAGTTGCCTTTCCAGCTGCATCATGCACATGCGCCAGAAAGAGAGGAGCGATGATGGAGCTAGAGCGGTCCCGCTCGCACTCGTATGTAGCATACGCAGTGCCTTTCACTCGCGAGCTAGCATAGCACGGCGCACCGCGTACACCAGTTGCATACACCGTGAAGCGATGCTCGTGTGGAAAGATTGTACGTGGCAATGTAGGGTCCCTCGCGGGACGATCGTGCTGTATTTACTAGTGTTTTGTCAATTGTACGTTCTTGTTGGGACGCAACAGCAACCTCCACCGCAGCAGCAGCAGCAGCAGCAGCAACAGCATCCGCCGCCGCAGCAACAACAGCAACATCCGCCTCCGCAGCAACAACAACAACAACAGCCGCCTCCGCCGCCGCAACAACAGCAGCAACAGCAGCCGCCACCGCCACCACCACCACAGCAGTATCAGCAACAGCATCCTCCCCAGCAGCAACAACAGCAATTCCAACAGCAGCAACAACAACACCCTCCTCCACAGCAATTCCAGCAGCAACAGCAACACCCTCCTCCACAGCAATTCCAGCAGCAGCAGCAACACCCTCCTCCACAGCAATTCCAGCAACATCCGCCTCCCCAGCAGCAGCAGCAGCATCACCCGCAACAGTTCCAGCAACAGGCGCCGGTTCCCCACGACGTCGGAGGCCAGCATCCGCCACCGGTTCAGCACCAACCGGTCATCGCCCTTCAGGATATTCCCGAGCACGACCGACCATGGTACGAGTCGCTGCCAGCTGTTGCGATGGACTACAAGGTGCACATCGATGCTGGCAAGGAGGACTGCTACTTCCAGTACGTCCAGCAGGGCAGTACGCTCTATGTAAGCTTCCACGTTATCCGCGGCGGTGACGGAATGGCCGGCTTTGCGGTTCGCAATCCGCGCGGTGAAATTGTCCACCCGTACCAGTGGCAAGCGTCCAGCGATTACACGGACGGTGCCGCGATGGGTGGATTCTATGCCGTGTGCATCGACAATCAGTTCTCGCGGTTCGCCAGCAAGCTGGTCAATCTGTACATTACCGTGATCCGGTACGAAGAGTGGGAAAAGTTTACCAAGGAGATTGAAGACTTGAACGTTAACATGGACAACTTTACGGTATGTATGCCGAAGCAAATATGTGCGAAGACTTTCGCTCACTTGGCTGCTTATCTGTTTCTTCTTCCAACAGGGCACAATTTCGACGGTGGAACGGAACCTCAACGCCATGTTCCAGTATCAGGCCCATTCCCGCAACAACGAAGCCCGTGATTATGCGCTGATTTTAGACAACAATGCGTACATCTGGAAGTGGTCCGTGCTGCAGATTCTGGTGATCGTGTTCACCACCTCGGTGCAGGTGTACTTTGTGCGGAAACTGTTCGACATTAAGACGGGCAGTGGCAAGAGTCGCATTTAGAGCAAGGCAAACAAACAAACTACCCAATTTCGAATTAAGCAATCCTTACTCGAAAATACTTCCCGTTCCGGTTGAACTGTTACGATGTCGATACTTACAAAGTAACCACCGGGTGCGTGCATTACGAACGTGCTGTTGTGCTGTTTTGATTCAGAATCCACGCACACAGAAAACATTCCCCGAGGATGCATTTTCCACCCGCTCCAAACGTGTAAGTCAAGGTGGCTTCCGTTGACCAGTATTGGACGGACAGTTTTTCCCTCCGTTATCTTCCATGTTGACTGAAAGTGAATACAATCAGCTTTTTTGTTTGCACAATATTGCCCCCATCGTTCTGTTTTGTTGCATATATTATTTACCGTGGCCAAACAATAGACGGAGTTCATAAAGAAAAAATGGGGCGCTGTGGAGGAACGGCCCAAAATCCACCTGTTTTTGATGACAAGTAGAATGCAAAGAAAAGAAAAAAAACTGTAAAAACGTAAACAAAACAAACAGCTGTCAAAGTCATCCTGCTACCCCACCCCATATAGCTTCACGTTCTTTCGCTTTATGCTTCTTTTTTATGTGATAAAATGCCTGATTATCAGTTTTAAGGGACCATTTGATAACTCTAAATAATGTTTCTGAGACAGTTTAATGCTTTCCCTCCGGCATTCTTATCTGCTGTACAAGATAGTGCTGTGTTCCGTCTCGGTGCGTGCTGCCTGCCGTGAAGATTAAGTACGATTTACACACACTACAGTATGTTTAACGTTATCTTATTGCTCCCGAATTTACAACTTTAACATCGATTCCGCCTTTATCTATCAACCGGAATACATTTTACGCTGTAATTTTCTTAAAAGTCGTTCACCTTTTGCCTTGGGATAGAACATATTCGTGCGTTGGATCTCTCAATTCTAATCAATTCTTTCAACATGCTGTTCTGTCAAACCTACGCTTAACGCTATGGAAACGATCGAGGCGACCAGGTTTCTGCTGGTGGCTGACGCCGTTAATACCGTTTCGCTACCCGTGGTGTCAACGACGACGAGTCAATTGCAACCTCTGCTGCTGTGCCGTGTCGAGAAAAACGCATCGTAAGAAAACATTTGTCGCTTTGTCCTCCATATGCATATGCTGCACACACATCTGTAAAGCAGCATACCAGCAAGTGGTGTACATTGATGGTGGTGAACATGGTGCATTTTTCCTCGAGATAGAATTCCGTTTCCGTACGTGTGTGGCAAGTAGTCCAGCGATTAATTGGACTTGATGGAGTGTGGTCTTCTGAGGTATCTTAACATAGAGAAAAGGTGAATGTTTTGACCAGCTTCGCTTGTGTGTTCTTTAGCTTTCTTAAATGGGAACAAAGGTATACTTCGAGAGGGTCATTGATAGAATTGTTGTATGTGAAAGAAATTGCTTCCGTGCACTGCGCGTACATCTTCTTGTCTCTGCGTGCGTGTGTGCGTGTGTTTGTGGCAAGTGTGACACAGTGGAAAACGATTTTTTTTCTCCACACTGGAACGTTTGAAATGGCCCAGTGGCCCGCACGAAAGCATCCATTGCGTGTGGATCATTTCATTCTGAATTAAACGCAAAAGGGCAGGGTAAATGTGTAATGCGGTATGTGTGCTGAACAAATTACAATTACGATGTAAGATGTCCGTGCGTGCGTGTGTGAGTGTGAAACAGAGAAGGTGTGTTTATGCGCGTGGAAAAATGAAAAACAGAATCCCAATGGAGCTAACAGAAGGAAAAACATAATGTTGGGGAACACTCGACACTTGGTTACTGTGTGTGCGTGTATGTTTGGCGTTCGCTTGTCCCACTTCTTCCCACGTACATACGTTCCTGCGCTTCTATTATTAATTCTACCGTAATGGAGATTTGTGTCGTGTCTGCCTTCGATCGGATGATTTTTCTTCGAGCTTAAACAAGCTTTACAGATTAAAGTTTATAATTATTTGCAATTATTCGTTCTTGCCAGCCAGGACGGTTCTTCCACGGTTGCTTTCGAATTGAATCAGGTTGAAGAGTAAAAGTAGACATCTTTCACCAAATGGTGAAAAAATCATAAACACGGGAGAGACAAAGAAACATATGAATGTGCGTGCGTATGCGCCTGTGTATGGTTGTGTTTGTGTGTGTGTGCGCGCGTGTAAACACCAATTCATACGATGTACGCATTGAATAGGCGAAGGCAAAGCCAAAAAGGATTACAAAGGGCAACGATACAATTGATTGTCCTGGCTTGCGTTGTATTTGTCTCTCCGCAGTAGTGTGCGTGAGTGCGTGAGTTGTGAAAAAAGATGTGTAAAATGTAAACAAAAACACTGTTTGCAAAAGTGGTGCTGCGACGCATAAACAAACTATTTCGTTTCATTTTTTTACGCACTTTTTAATGGTGAGATTATGTATGTGTATGTATGTGCACCTTTGTATCGGAGGCAAAATGGTTTGAAATGATGTTTAGTGGTGAACGATGCTTCATCCACACAATTGAAGTAACCAATAGAGCAGGGAAGCCCGTTTGTGCAGCGACATCTATATATACACACACACACACACACATAGTGGCAGACGAAAAAGCTCTCCGCACTGTTCACAACAACAAAACTGCCAACAAGAAACTGTCAAGTATATCTGCTTCAGTTTGGCTTCGTAGTGACAGCTCTGGCTTGCATTAGAAATGAGTTTGTTGCGTGATTTTTTCATTAATTTTTAATCAGAAATTATTCCCAAATACCATATGAAAATCCTCTGGCATCCTCTTCTAAATTTAAAGTTATATGATTTATACAACATTAAGTACCCTCCCATATACCACTACAAATTTGGAACGCATCTACACCGTCATCATCGTCATCAATGAGAATCAGCTGGTTTGTGGTAACGAGTCAGAACCGTAAATATTATGCTGAAGTTTCTCTCTTTGTTGCTCACACGATACTACTCACACTGCCTTCCTCCGTTTTGCTCCCTTCTCACACACATACATACACGTGTATGCATCATGTCTACACGGATCGTTTGCGAAGATGCAGCAAAGGGCTACACAAACAACGCATTATATGCAGCTAGATTAGACTCTTCTTCTTAGTTCTGATACTTTCATTCACCCCCTGGCTGCGTGTCTCTTTCTTCCCCAAATAATAGAAATGCTGGTTTTTTTCGCTCTGTGTTTATAATGCTATTATTTTTTGCTGCTTCATGATAATGTGCGTATACTGTTCGGCCAACTGAGCATCACCATCGTATGTGTGTGTGTATGTGTTTGTTGCGTTTGAGACTCTGGTTGGGAGAGATAGGGAAAGAGAGCGAGAAAAAGATAAACGAACAGAAAGGTGTTAGAAAGAGAGCACGAACGAAAGGAGAACGCATCGAATGTACTACGCTAGAGTAGGAAAGTATTCGATTTCATCCCCAACCTCCTGCGCACCTACCCCTATTTCACACCCCATTTCGCACAAGTCTCTACACTTTGTACGTCAAAGTGAAAACGATTCAAGACTTGTCGTCGTCTCAGCAGTAGCACCAGCAGTAAGTAACAGCAATCACAGAGGCACTGAAAATCAAGCATTAGAAGTAATTGTATGGAGCATAGGAACAGGGCCATTTTGCAAATGTCCCATCGCAATGCTGCATTCTGCTATTAATTGCTCCAGACGGTGAGGTAGGAAAACAAAATCCCGTAGAAAAGTGCCACTCACCACCTTCAACCAGCAGAAAGAAAAAGGAGGGCATCGAAATCCGACTATGTTCGTGCGAAAACGTACCCACGTCTCCTGTGCTCAGCCATAGCTATATCAAGCGGAGAGCGCAGTGCACCACCATCCGTGACCATGCGGATGCACTTTCGTGACAAGTGTGTATGCGTTTGCTAAAGCTGACGTTTTGTTTTTTTTCTCTTGCTTTTCCTTCCTTCTAGTTGCAGTTGTAAGAAGAAGTAGTGTTCGCCTCGCCGAATGAACGTCGGATATCATTGCCATTTCGATGAAGTTTGCAGCTCTACAGTGACCAACTACTACGGACTGCTGCATCGAATTAGGTGCAGCAAGTTGTACAGTAGGGGAGTCGAATCGAGCTTGTGCAATTTTTTTTCATCCACAAAAAGCAAAAACGGATCAGCACGAGACGACCAAAGGTGGAGAGGTGTTACGACGACGTTGGTGTCTTTTGAGTAGTAGTAGGCTGCGCGAAGACACCACACACACATACACAGACACAGGATCACGGAAGGAGTGTGAGAAACCAGCAGCCAAGGAGGAAGGAATCAGAGTGGCTCAAGCGCACGTCTTCGTCTTCTAGATTAATTTTCCTTTTTTGGTAAGTGTTTCGTGATGGAGGATTTCCAAAGGAAAAACGTTCATTCCTGTATTTTTTCACACCTTTCCATTTCACAAATGAAATCCCGTGCCCTAAAAAGAGCATATTGTTAATATTGTTTTTTGTTTTGTTTTTTGTTTTCATCCCCTTATCTCTCGCGATGGGGACTCCTCAACCTGCCCGTACACCCATTCGTCTGGCAGAGTTTGAATGGTGCCCTCGATAGAAACTCAAAATTGATTGCCTTCGGAAACCGATTGGCGGCGGCTCTTCGGCAAGGTCCTGCTCGTCCTCGTCGTCGTCGGACGAAGACCTCAATGAACGACCACCACCACCAGCAGCAGCCCAGCGGAGGAAGTTCACGTGCCAGCCTACGCAAGACTTGCCGCCTGCCGACGGTATCGGTATTGTCGTCGTTGTTGTAGAGCAGGAGCCGCAGCAGCAGGAACAGCAGCGCGAAACAGTTGGAAGGAGTTTCGCGGTGGCAGAACCGGCAGAGCGACGACCGCAGAGGCAACTAGCGGCAGCTGCCGGTGTAGAACTCTTGCCAGAAGAGGAGGAGGAAGAGGAGGAGGAGGCGGAGGAGCAGCAGGAGGACGAGCAGCAGCCGCAGGTAGTGCAGCAGCAACCGCAGCGACGCCTGGCTGTGGCCGATCGGGAGAAGGAGGAACGGGAGGGCGACGAGAGTCGTCCTGCTGCTACTGCTGCTGCTGCTGCCGCCGCCGCCACCACTACCGCCGCTAGTCGTCGCAGGTCGCGCGTAGTGATAGTGCCAGGCGGAGCAGGAGGCGTTGGAGGAGGAGCAGGAAGTGGCGCCAGTGGTGGTGGTATCGCTGACGAAACTGTTGGTGTTGTTAGTGGTGGTAGTAGTGGTGGTGGTAGCGTTGCGCTAGCAGGATTACCTTCCGAGGTAGCGGACCGATTCGCTTCGAAGCGACGCAGCACTAGAACGGCCACACAGCGACAGACTAGTGGTAGTGGTAGTGGTAGTAGCATTACACCCGGCGATAGTGAAGCACCGCACCGAGCAGCGCTCCATCTCGGAGATCTCGGTGGCGTTCCGTGCCGTGTTCGATCGTCCTCCTCCACGTCGGCGCTGCGTCAGCACAGCTCGGTTGGAACGAGCGACGGACATTCACTTCACCATCATCGTACCGCACGCGCGTTAGACACATCCGATAGCAACAAAGACTCGGTGCAGCATCGGGCAGACGACGCAACCGAGCGCAGGGAGGTGGTTGAACAACCCGGTGCAGTAGTGGAGGAAGCGGACAACTGTTACTACATTGCCGCGAGTAGCGAGCAGCAGCAGCAGCAGCAGCGTAGTGACGAAGACGACGATTGCAGTCCACGTTCGAAACGCCGGCGAAAGATGCTGAACGATAACGTCGGTGGCAGCGGTGGTGGTGGTGGTGGTGGTAATCGGAACGGAGCTGCCGCCGGTCTCGCACCGGCCGCGCCCTCCTCGGCCGCTTCCCCGATGGACGCATCAAACTGTGATCTGAACGGTCACACTGTGGCCAACAGTAGTAGCAGCAGCAACAACAATAGCAGTAGTAATAACGCCACCGTTAGCAATAATAGTAGCAACTCCGCCGAGAACGACAGTACTGGCGGCGGCGGCGGCGGCCTCAGCAACAACAACAATGGACTGACCGCGAACGGTGACGCGGGCGGAGGTGGATCACGCCCCTCGCCGGCTACACGTACCGTCGTGAAGCTCGACCGCACCAACCAAGACATTGTGCGGTTGATCGGCCAACATCTGAAAGACATCGGGCTGGAGCGGAGCGCCGAGATGTTGATGCAGGAGTCGGGCTGCTGCCTGGAGCATCCGGCCGCCACCAAGTTCCGCATCCACGTGCTGTGCGGCGACTGGAACAAGGCGGACCACGATCTGCAGGAGCTGCAGTCGATGGTCGACATACGCACCGATCGGGCCAGCATGAACGAGATGAAGTTTCTGCTGCTCGAACAAAAGTATCTGGAGTATCTGGAGGAGGGCCGTCCGATTGATGCGCTGCACGTGCTGCGCAACGAGCTGACACCGCTGCAGCACAAAACACCGCGCGTCCACCAGCTCTCCTCGTACATGATGTGCACGAACAACCAGGAGCTGTATGCACGGGCCGGGTGGGAAGGCAAGGGTTCGAAATCGCGCACCCGGCTGATGGATCGGCTGCAGTCCTACCTGCCGGCGACGGTAATGCTACCTCCGCGGCGCCTCCGTTCACTGCTCGTGCAGGCCGTCGAGCTGCAGAACGAGCGCTGCCAGTGCCACGACATGACGTGGAGCACCAGCATCGACAGCGTGTCGCTGCTGGTCGACCATAACTGCAGCGCGGACGGGTTCCCGCTGCAGCCGCTGCAGGTGTTGAACGACCACTCGGACGAGGTGTGGTTCTGCAAGTTCTCGCCCGACGGACGACGGCTGGCGACCGGCTCGAAGGACAACAGTGTGATCGTGTGGGAGGTCGATCCGGTGAAGCTACTGCTCCGCAACAAGCGCTCCTTCGAGGGGCACACGTACGGCGTGTCGTACATCGCGTGGAGCCCGGACTCGAAGCACTTCATCGCCTGCGGACCGGACGACTGTCCCGATCTGTGGCTGTGGGACGTGGAGCATGAGAAGCTCGTGACAAAGTTCTCGCACTCCACCGACGACAGTCTCACGTGTGCGGCGTTCAATCGCGAGGGCACGCGTTTCGTGACGGGCGGAACGCGGGGCCAGTTCTATCTGGTCGATCTGGACGGCATCCTGCACGACAATTGGGAGGGCGTGCGGGTGAACGGACTCGCCTTCCTGTCGGACAACAAGACTGTGCTGGCGGCGGACACACACTACCGGATACGGGGCTACAGCTTCGAGAACCCGCGCACCGACTACGGCATCGTGCAGGAACAGTGCCCGATCATGACGTTCTCGGTGAACTCGGCCGACCGGCTCGCCCTGCTCAACATCTCCTCCCAGGGGCTGCATCTGTGGGATCTGCAGGACAAGTGTCTGGTGCGACGGTTCCAGGGTGTCACGCAGGGCAACTACACCATCTACTCGTGCTTTGGCGGCGTGAACGAGAGCTTCGTGGCGAGCGGCAGCGAGGATAACAAGGTGTACATCTGGCACATCCGCCGGGAGGAACCGCTCGCCACGCTGATTGGCCACACGCGCACGGTGAACTGTGTCAGCTGGAATCCGGTGTATCCGTCACTGTTGGCATCTGCCTCGGACGATGGTACGGTGCGCATTTGGGGCCCGCAGCAACCACAGACGCAGTGGACGGCGAACGGTGGTGTGTCTAGCTCGGCGCTGCACCAGCACCAGGCCAATCAACATCCGCAGGTGCACACGAACGGTAGTGCCGGTGCAGCCGATAGTGCCTCGATCAGTTCGACCGGATCTGCAACCTCAACATCGTCCTCAACCTCATCCTCATCCGGTGGGAGCGGCGGCGGTGGTGGAGGCGGCGGCGGTGGCGGAGCTGGCGGTTCCGGTCAGCCACCGAGCGTTGGAGGTGGTGGTGGTGCTGGTGGCAGCATCGAAGTTCTATCAACATCGTCCTGGAATATCACATAATGTTAGGTGAGTGATGTGTGACTTTGCTATAAACGACAAGTCAGTGGACAAGTTCACGGAGTGGGGCGTGTATTTGCAGGGGTTTTCCACTCATTTTGAATGGTTGACTGGTTGGGTTCGATCACAGGGACATGGAGTTTTCTTTTTCTTCTTCTTATTTGGCCTAAAGACCTAGGTTATGGTCATTTTTGGCTTACAAGACTTCGTGATACCACGTAGTTGGATAATCAGGCGTCACTACGGGGGAATGGCCCGGATAGGATTTGAACATTTCATTTGGGTGAATTAAGACTATTTTTGGTAAAAGACTCGAGAAGGCACGCTCCTGACGAAATTTGTTAGGCACTGTAGGATTTACGCCTGAATGTATGCAATCCGCAGTACACGTTGCGAATGTTGCACAGTGTGCTTTCAGTGTGGTCAAAAATGGTTGAATAAATTCGAATGAAATATTGCTTATTGTTCGATTAAGTCCCCCTCCCTCCATCCTGACCATTTATATTGGCTTACAGGAGCTATGTAATACTTGTTGGTCACGTTAGGAATGACCAATCAGACTTACAACATGCTTGGTGTTCCCGGACTGTAACGGAAGCATTGGTTCGATGGATGCTTGTTAACGGAAGGAGGATAAATAAGAATAATAACATTTCAAATTACTTCTTACAATGTATATTATCATGCTCTACTCGCTGTCCAGTAACAGTTTTAACGAGCAATGCACAATGTTTATATCAAACGAGTTATGACCGTACAAAAATCCCACTGTGCAATAAAAATGACAGACCACAGTGCTGCACACAAAAGATTCTAGGGGGGGGGGGGGGGGGGGGGGGGCCTTCTCGAGTCTTTTACCCTATTTTTAAGACATTAACACAACAACGGCAGGACCGGCGGGACCAAAGAAGATGATGAAGAAGAAGTGCCATTAAATGCACAATGTTCTATCAGAATCGAACGAGGTTGGTCGGAGACCAGTTCTTTGTTCTTATTCGCCCAAGATCGTTTTCGTGTCTGATGCTCAAAAGTGACCCAATTTCCATCATCTGTTATCAGGTTGATGAATAACTGTATGGGAGATGCATTCAATATTCGCAGTATCCTGGCATGGACCAGTCAGGACATACTCTGACGTTTGTTTAATGGACAAAGCGAAGATGGTTGTATATTTCTCGAATCGTGCATTGTCTTACGTGTGACAAACCCTGTGAAAATCATCCCGAGAAACAGTGTACACCACCCAAGTAGGCCATGAAAGTGAATGCGCTCCCTGCAACCAAACCTTCACCGCTCACACTGCATGTGTAAACAAGAAACACACATACACACTGCAATTTGATAAGCGTATCGCGCCCGTATTATGGTTTTAACTTCCAGCTATTTATTGCACCCTTGATCTAATGGAGTTGAGCTGCGTTTCATCAACAAGCACGAACGAAGCAAAGAAAAAAAGAAGAAGATTACTCAGTAAGAGCAGCAGCAGCATCAGGGAAAGCAAGCGATCGATGGATGAACGGAATGCATCCATTCGTTAAAAATAGCATAGGCGAGCTGCTGCTTTAAATATAGATAATGTATGTAGTGGCAGTAACAAGAAGGTGGGAAAATTTATAAATCCTTCCCTTGCGTGGGGTTTTTTGTTTTGATTCAAAGACTGCTTGTTTGCTTACCTTTAACACTGTGCACGACGATTGCAGCCATTCAGGCGCCCAGCCAATCCATAACTAAGCAACCTTTCTGTTTCTGTTTTCCCTTCCGTTTACAGATATTTAAACACAAAACCCACGGTCTCAAGAGCGTATATTTAAGAGGTCGAGACGACGAGAACGCCCACAGCGCGCCACAAAAAGCGATGAGCGAGGAAAAACGGGTGGTGGGTGTTGCGTTGAGACTGGCTGACACCACCAGCACCATCAGCAGCATCACGCCGTCACGCGTTCCTTCACGCTGCACATCGAAAGTATGGAATGCGCCGGATTGTGATTGTGGCAGCATATATATTGGGTCGGGTCGGTCGGCAATCACAGCAATAGAGAAGTAATGTTATGAACGCAAAATCGCCGAAGAAAGATTTGGAACGGATAATACTGCAGCAGCCCGCTCCCGGAGAAGGGGGAGAGTAGCGCGGTAGTTTTAAATAATCGAACGATGTAATAAAACAAAGAGTAAGAGGTTCAATTGAAACGCAATAGTAAGCAACACAAAAACACACAAAGGATGGTTACGGAGGAGTAAGAAAACTTTAAGCAGAGAGTCCAATATGAAAGAGAAAAACGTGTTCGAATTGGTACGACGAGTACTGAGAAGAGTGGTAAGAGCATTAAGGTTAAAGTGAGCAGAAAAGGAAGAAAATGCAATTCAACCGCCCTCCCCCCGCAAGTATAATAAGCCACTCAGTAGACATGCAGCAGTATATTGGATGCAAGCAACAACAAAAAACCCCCTTCTAGGCGGAACGACGGGGACGGCAGAGAGGATCAGCTAATGTAAGTGAAAAAGGTAGAAAGATTTTCCTTCGATCGATTTGAATCGAAGCAACCAGCGGAAACGGAAACGAAACACAGCAGCAAGCAAAAGGATGATTGGTTTATAGGCATAGCACACTGGGCTTTAGGTGCGTAATTATAGTAGGAATAAACCTTCGAACCGTGTGGGGTGATGAGAGCGCCGTTCGCGAATATTTAAGCAGCTGCAGTAGAAGAGGAAGAAGAAGCAGAACTGTGAGCAACAACACGATTACACCGTACAAGGATGTCTGTGTCTAGGCAACGGTCAAAGTAAGCCTTTGGGAGTGAAGCAGCATTGGACAGACACGTGTTTGTGACTTAAAAACAATTCGGTTCATTGTTTTAAGCTATCCGTTCGTAATTTGATAGTTAAACAAACACCCCCTTCTCCCCACAAGCGCGACAAGTTTTTCGCGTGTAAGAAGATGTGTAAGGGGGGGGGGGATGATTAGGCATAATTTAGTTTGCGTTCTTTTTTTTTTTGCATATTTCATTTTATCTTTTCTCATCCGCAAAGAAATGGAATAAAAATGGAAACAAATGTGAAATTCGATTTATTTTTTCTTCTTTTTCTGTGCGGCCTCCACCATCTGGCACCAATTGATTGGTAGAGAAGACACGACGACATGCAAGAGCGACAAGGACGTAGTAAACAAGCAATCTTATCAATTACAAAGCGAAGCAAACACAACTAAAAAGCTATAAAAGAAAACACACTCACCAATACATGCTCACACAGTTACAGTTACAGAGAGAGAGAGAGAGAGAGAGAGAGAGAGAGAGAGAGAGAGAGCAGTAGAAAGGATAATGATGATGAATCGCGCTAGTGACGAGGCTCCAAAGGCAACAATGGATACACACACCCACACACACAGATTGAAAGGTTTTGTTGGTTGAAAAATAAATAAGGCAAACAGAAAAAAAGTAATAAAGCAAAATGGACGTATTTTTTGTTGTACAGAACGATGACTTTCCTTTTCCTTCGTACCGTAATTTACCGTCTGACTTATCGTTTGGCGTAAAAGTTCTTAACAACTTCGCAGGACGACAATTCCCAGCATTTTTGTGGAAAAGTATGGCCATTTGAACCGAAACCAATTACATACAGACGGATCCTCCTCAGACCATCAGGGCATCGGATTTGGCGTATACAACATTGATTCCGAAGCATTCTTTCAACTACGCCGACCATGCTCAATCTATCATAGCGGAGCTCGCCGCAATCTTTTACGCCTTATCGATCATAAGTGCTTGTCGTCCTCCAGACGAATATTTCATATTCTCCGACAGCTTAAGCGCTGGCGAAGCACCAAAGTCTGCGAAGGCAATTAAGAGCCCAGACTACTTTATGAAAGAAATTTTAAAGATCTTAAGCTCCTTGTTTGAAAAATCTTACCGAATATCTCTTGTTTGGTTGCCCGCCCATTGCGGTATTCAAGGCAATGGAAGGGCAGATCAATTGGCCAAAAGGGGCGCTTCGGAAGGGTCTCTTTCCCACAATCTCTCTGCATGGCTCGGTGGCAGCAGAGTATGTGAGACACGGATGAGCTTGGCAGGTTTTTTATATTCGATCACTCCCCAAGCTAGCTTGTGAAGCTTTGGTTCCAAGCCATCTCAGGAGATCGTGCGCCCATTCGAATGATGTCTAGGCTTAGGTCTAACCATTTCGCATTGGGTGCGCATCTCCAGCGTATAGGACGGGCCGACTCCAAAACATGTGGCTGTGGCCTCGGATACCATGACATAGATCATGCTCTATGGTTTTGTCTGGAGTACGAGGCAGCACGACCCTCTCCTTATTATTGGACGCAGTTCGGGACATCGGCAGAACGCCCAACGTTTCAATTCGAGATCTGATGGGGGGGGGGGGGGATGATGCCTACCATAGGACTTTTTTTGAGTTCTGCCGAGCGAATGGTATTGTAGTTTAGTACCTTACCTTCTATCCTTCCACTCCTACTGATGATGAAGAATGACTGATTGAATGAATGAATGTATGAGTGAGTGCGATGATAGAGAGGGGCTTGGTATGGCATAGGCGGAATATCCTGGATGATATCCTGGATGCTGACAAGACAGAGGGATGGCAAGAAGAACGCTGGATCTCGACACGCCGAAAACTGACGATGGCATATCCCAAAAACAAACGGGATGAGATGATCACCTACGATACCGACCCTAGCAACCAACACTACCACGACTACTGGATGACGGATATATTATTAACGGATCAACCGAGCACAACCCGGGATAAGGTGCCCTTTCACGGTTTGGAGAAGGAAATGTCTCCAAAACCATCGTGAATTGTACTGATATTTGTAATTTAGCTTTAAGCAATACGGCCAGGCCAGAATAAAAAAAAGTTCTTAACAGCACTGATAGATGTGTTTGTTTTCGAATTTGCGCAAGTAAAGTGAGTTCGTATACTGTTTTCCTTTTTTGCTTTTATTTCACTTTTTAACTATACCACTTAAACTTAACTGACACGTGTTCTACCGCTTACGCATGGTTACCCCCCCCCCCCCCCCCCCTTGGTCGGGGGCGTAAATCATCATCATCACCATCATCAAAACAAACAAAAAACAGATGGGGGGTACAGATTTGTTTCAATAATACAAAAAAAAACCCGACGCAACGATAGATTGTTTAGGAAGAGGAATACATTATACATATACATAATTACAGCTGTTTCTTCACCGTGATCCAAATGTGTCGTGTGACTGCCGCCAAATTGCATTATTATGCGCGCACACACACACAGTTCACATTTTCGCATTAATGTTTGCTTCTGTTTTTTTTTTTTTTACATGTTACATTCAATAAATTACATACACCTTTTGTGTGCCGGGGGTAAAAAGAAAAGCCACTCACACACACACACGCGCAACACACATACTACTTCACAGGATGCAGATAGGAAAACGTAAACAAGTGTATAAACCGTGTTGGAACGCATTTGAGACTGTCTTTTTGCTGGCTTTCTGCGGGCAGATTATCATCACCGTCGTGAACGGCACCACCACCACGTTTTCCGCGTTCTTCTCTCTCTCTCTCTCTCCCCTCTAAGCCATGGCCAGCCAGGCAAGGAAGATGAGCGCCACGTACAGGAACAGCTGCGACAGGAACTGGTCCTCCTCCGATTCGCGCGTATTCTCTCGCGCCATGTTGCCCGTGCCGCGAAAGTCGCCAAAGTTGAGCGTGGAGGTAAAGAAGCCGAACGGGAACGCACCGATGCCGAACGACATGTGGAAGCTGCCGTCGCCGGTAAAGCTCTGGAAGCCGTGCGGCTGTTCCGGCTCGGTTCGCTGGCCGGCCGGCCGCGGTGGTACCTTTTTGCGGGGATCCTCCTTGCTGCCGCCGCGCCCGTACAGCGGTATCACCTTCTCCTTGCTGATCGACGATTTGCACACCGGGCACGTGTTCCGGTACCCGTTCATCCACTGGTGAATGCACGGCCAGCAGAACAGATGCCCGCACATGCTGACCACCGCATCCTTGGCCGTGTCCAGGCAAATGTTACACTCGAACATGGAGTCATCCTTTTTCTCCTCCTCGCCGGCCTCGGTGGTGGTGGAGGAACTGGCCGCCGCCCCATCGCCTCCCTCCGCGTCGGGGGCATTTTCTAGCTGTGCTTTGCTACTCCCACCGGCCGTCGAATGGGGGGAGGGAGGGTCAGCGCTCGTGTCCACCGCCGTCCCCGGCGGTCGTTTAATGGTGAAGCTACTGCTGCTGCTGCTGCTGCTGGCTCCGGAACCGTCCGAACCAGTGAAGGAGAAGCTGTACGATGTGGAGGGTTTGCCACTGTCTGTCGTTGTCGGCGCGGTTGTGGTGGACGACGACGAGCCGGACGTGTCCTCGTTGAGATCCTCTAGCAGGGGTGCGGTGGGCGCGGTGCTCACGGTCGGAGGAATCTCTGTCGTTGATGCCATTCCGCTGAGAGAATGTGGGACAATTTTACCACCTGGAATGGAAAGCCGAACGCAGAACAATTAGTATGAGCAGAACGAGGGCCTTTCCCACAACTTAAGCCTTGGATTTGTCTCTCTATGAAGATTCTAATATGCTCCCCAACTGGCCGAAAGGTTATGGTAGCTGCAGAGAGATACAAGGACTCATCGTCGACACCCTTTCTGTGACTCTTGACTGTCCTGCCGAGGAAGTCTGACGCGAAACAGGGACAAATTTAGTTCAAAATCCAACAACGAAGAAGTTGATCTTCTCCCAACTTGCTTCCGGGAGGACATAGGTAAAGCTGAGCTAACGCTTGCCGATGCGAGGACAAGCGAAGGTGCCTGACTAATTCATTCCGTTCAAACTCCAGCCCAAGAGTGGCTCTAATTTGTGTCCCACCCGTACCGGCCCGTCTTCTGTTTGCAGCTCGCCACCATGAAGAGCTCGTTGACACAGCACCAGACCAGTCATGGACCCCCGGTACCGGTTTACACGGCCGGACATTGAACCGTTGTGCCGCTACGACGACTCAATAAGAGTAGCTATCAAGGAATCAGTACGTTCCATCAAACTGTCCACCTGTGGGTTAGTAGCAGCAGGGGTTTCCATTACCATCGAGGAAAGAGCCTAATTCTACCCGACCGGACACAGCAGAAGTTGGAGTTGGAGCACGTGGCAGTAAGTATGAAAAGCACGTGTCGCAATACCGTCCATATCGATCGGATGGATTTGGAAAGGATGGTCGTCGACCGGAAGACTGCCCCCAACCAGTTCAACGGACAACAACTGTTGGTGCAGTGATTTGATGAAAGAGGAAGGATGGGCAAGAACGCTTCTTTGCAAGGTTGCCGCACTGTAACCTTGCAACAGCGATATGGACACATTTGCATACGCCACTGAAATGCATGCAGTTCACGCGGGATTAAGGAGCGAATAGAGCCCCCAAATCAAATGGAGGCATTATTGATAGAGAAACCCATCACTTCCTACTTCCTATTAGTGAGCGCGACATCAGTCTTACGGCGACGTCGGTGGCCCAATGATTGTGGCTTGGGATTGTGTACCTCACCCAACGAAACCAATGTAAATGGGCGAACGTGCCATCCCGGCCATGCGTATCCGGTGTATTAGAGGCACGTCAGAACAGTGCCACACGTGTGACGTGTGTCCTTTTGCGTGGTCGTGTTGGTGGTGGATTCTTTTTTTGAAGGATTGTCATGCATCGTATGTTAATAGAGGTGTCCCCCTGGTCGGGGGGTTGCACACGTCACGCACCATCATCGGAATGACGATTGACGTGGCACAGTTATTCCAATCAGTACCATGCGATACGATTGCGGGGTGTATCTTCTAGTGGCACCCCGACATTTAACATTCAAACCTCCAAATGCTCGAAGTTAGGCCGATTTTTGAGTGAGTAAGAGTTTGCACAGTTGCATTGGACGAAAATAGACTTTGCAAGGCCGTAAAAATATGACTTCCTGTGTCTCCAATTCACCTTGAATCCAAAATTCAAAAATATAACACAAAACTACTTCCTTCGTCAGTTCAACTGGTCTCGACCCGTGCCTTGACGATCGTAAAAATAAGCTTCAACTCTATTTCGACGCCCTGGCAGTTAGTTGCTACTCGATCTTGACACACGAAAGATTGAATAAGGTCATCTGATAGGGGTTAGCTCTATTCTATTGGTCCGTTCGGAGATCGACGACGGTCGTTTTGAGAGATTTTTTCATGGACAACTTCGTCACGGATATTGACTAGGATATTCTTCGCAGATTTGGAGCGGTCCGATGGCGGATGCGATAACGTCGCCGGTCTTCACACGGCAGGACCGGGGTTCAAATCCCATCCAGACCGGCTCCCCGTACGCAAGAATTTTGACTACTTTGCTACGGGTAAAATTGAGTCACAGAAAGCCGGAAATGGCAGGTCGCGAGACCTCTCGAGGTGTTGTGCCATGTGCCAAGGAAGGAGAAGAAGATTCTTCGCAGATTAGACGGATACCCCGACCTCTAGATACACATATTCTTCTCTGCGATATGCCCCCTAATGGACGCAAGAAATGCGAAGAAAATTGCGTCGAGATACAACACCCCTGCTCGAATTACCTCTCTCTCACAACAATCCTCTCCAATCCTCGGAACCAACGCGCGCACCCCCTTTCCCTCTATTGATAAGAACTGTGCCAGCTGCGTAATTGACCGCTCTTAAGCTTATGGCGTTCTGAATTCATCGATAGGTTCAACTGGTTCTTTTCAGTGCGTAAACACCTTCCCCAGCCAAGCAGCATTAAACGCCGCATAGCGAAAGCGCGCACGACCCTGACCGTCCTTCATCCAATGTACCAACGGTGTACGGCAGTGTGGCTCTACTATCTTGGTACACTACTTTGAATACACTTTTCTTTACATGTTTTTCTTCTTCCTCCCTGGTATCTTTGTCAACCCCCCCCCCTACAATCACTCTTCTGTTCGTGCTCGGAACGCAACGCAGCGGCCAAACCACACCAGGCAGGGACACGGTGCGGTGCGGGTTTTTAAACGGGCAGCAAACAACAAATTAGTCAACACTAGCTTTTCAAGGTTGCGGACGGGCCTTTTTGCGACCAACACTGTGTGTCTTGCCTGACCCGGCCGAGACGTACCGAGAGACGTTTTGCGGCGACCCAAAAATCACACATGTTCACAGTTACTAAACAGTTTCGGGCGGCACGCACGTACCCGGCGGCAACCTGCCTGGAAGACGTGGAAAGGTGCAACAAAAAAGGGCCCCCACCTCGTGGTTGTACATAAATATGTATGTATGCAGGGGCACGCACGGTACACGGATGGAAATCGGCTCGTTGCAATCGGTCCGCTGCTAGTACGCCCTTGATGGAAGGTGTGTGCGCTAGGGATAGTGAAAATTGGTGGCCAAAGAATATCTTCAAACCGGCGCTCTCGCTCTCTCTTACACGTTCACCGGTCGTCGATTGAGAGGTTCATTATTGCTGGATGGATGGAAAATGGATTTCAACCCGCAACCGTTACGGATGGATGGATGGGCATATTCATGAGCTAATGCCTTACCGTGGCTGCGTAAAGAAGGCATTTAATTAGCACCGGGGGAGGAAAAAAAAAGCGCCCGGTGATGATGAGGCGCCTGCAGACGTTAGAAGTCATTCAAGCAGCAACAAAATATGCTTCTGCGGCGAAACTCGGGAAGTGAAACGGAGCTTGGCTTTTCGCTGCGTAGATCGTGCCGATCTTTGGCGTTTATGACGTCTTTTGCGGTGGCATGATTGTGCGGTGCCGCGCTATCCGAACCAGCGGCAGCATAGAGAGTGCTTAGCTTAGGTCGCGCGTTATCAAATAACGCATCAACAACCACCCATCATGCCTCATCATGTGATGCGCAACAACACACTGGGCAGCCACCTTGTCGGTTGACCGTTTGCACCGTGTCTCGTCGGGCACGTGTGCGTGGGCCTTTCAAAAACCGTATTTCTACACATTTCCGGCAATTTTCGGTCATACCGCCTAAGGTGCCTCTTCTTCGCATTGAACGACCAACCCGAGTCGTCGCTTCCTGGTTTGGTGGGTCCTAAAACCGGTCGCTCGGCTTCATCTTTCCTCCTCGATCGATCTAGTTTGCGGCGGGTGTTCGTCATTAAGTTCGACTTCCCGGTTTCCATTGCAACAGCGCAACAACAGTGACCGAAGGTAAAACGGTCGACATGCCGTGTGAAGGTCGTGCAGTTCTTCCTTGCAGTTCCTTGGCAATCATTTTGCACTAAAAATGAAAGCATTAAAAAAAGTATGAAACATAATCCCTCCCCCGGAGGAAAGCGATTTAACTCGGCCGCAAAACGGAGCGGAGTGTGTCTACGCGTGCACTGCAAAACGCGGTGTTTCTCGAACATTGCGGGCTTTCTTCGGCGCTTCATTCGGAATGAAGTTAAATGCTTCGAAACTGGTTTTTGGAGGTTCAGCTGAGCTGAGATCTGACGTGGGGTATAAAAAAGGATATCTACCCCATCAGGGCCGCCGCCGTAACACTTACTGTCGGGTTGTAAAGAACGGGGAAGAAGTAACACAAAAACACATTTAATTTACAGTCTACTACTAAAAGCACCACTTCCACGGCATAAACTACAGTTGCCAACAACGGCCTGCCCTTGCTAACTAGATCAAGCACGATTTTACGTAGTAGACGTGATCCAATTGTACCAGAATGTGTGTGTTTCCGATGGGATCAAACCACGACACCACCCTCTTGTAATCGACCAACGAAAACAACAGGGAAAAAGGGGAACCGATAGCAGCGCACAGGCGCACTATTTACTGTGCTGTGAACGCGTCACTGTACTGTGGGAACACGGTAGAGGCCAAAACAGATGCACACACAACAACCAAAAACAAATCACTCAGCCCGACCGACCAACCGGGCGGACTCTGTTTTTTTTTCTTCTTGTGTCGAACCAGGGTGGACAGGATGGGGGAGGATGTGCTGGGGGGTAGTTTTTGGTGCAGCGCACCGCTTGTGACATCCCTGATGTGTTTGCACACACAACACAACGCACATCGTGGACACACACACGCGTGCAAACACAACAGACACGACACACAACCGTACCGCACACAGTGGTGGCATTGCTTCTTTTTTACACCCCTTTCAAATGGGGGATGATAGTGGCAATTCATGCCACTCCATATTCCCCCCAAGTTCGCGACGTTTCGATCGTGTTCGATTCACTTTCCAGCCGAATGGCTCCACTATCCTTGGCAAAAACTGAATGGATCGTAGTAGGATGGGGTTTTTTTTGTGGGACTGCTTTTTTTCTGCCAACCCCCAGGAAGGTTGGGAGGGCACGGTTTTGATAATAAAATCATTATCGGTTCACACTTATCTCGGTAACTTCCAGACACATATCCTTAAAACCATAGGCGAAACACTCACTAGAATTCGGACTGCAGCACTTGGACGTACTGGGAAACAATCGGGCCGTATTCAACAAAGAGACACGTACGTGTTTTGCGATATCTGCTGATTGTTCCGCCGACGGTTCTCTATCATCCATTCATCCAACCAACCACAATTCCACTGACTGATTGTTGTGTTTTGCGTTCGAACGATTATTCCTTCACACGGGCGGCAGTGCTGTTGCCATTTATTTGGCCAAACGCCAACGCAGAGGAGATTGGAGCGAAGGGGTGCGATAAATGCAGTACGCGGACTTGATTTCACGTGGGACTAGGTGGACATCCACACCGTTTTAAAATTAGTTTGCGTGTGATGAAATAATATTTTTCTTTTGCTCCCGCTGACGGGTGTCCCACCTTCGGGCCCAGCCAGCAACGTCAAACTGGTGACAGCTATGTTCATAATAAAGCACGGTTAACACACACACACACGATTCATATACAGAATCCATCAAGGAATAAAGCGGATAATATGGATTATTTTACATATTTTGGGATTGTTTTTGTAATGCATTATCGTTCTTTAATTTGTTAGTCCTGATCAAGGTATGTAGATATAGAAGGTAGAGTTGTTTAGAGCAAATTGACATTTCTCGACCTGACATAACAGTTCCGGGGTGATCGAGGGGAAGGGTATTGAGAAGAGTGATGGCAGCGTCGGAGGAGGCGCCGGTGGTGGTATCGCTTGCGATTTTTTGACGAAAAATGCAACCAAATATCGTCAATCTTCTGTGGAACAACATTTGATATGCGAAGATGACCCATAAATTAGCGAAATTGCTCAAGGGATTGAGAATTGAGGCTGTTTGTTCATGTTTGTTGCCCATACCATATGATTTTGTAAACAAACTCTGACATAACTGGACTAAAATGTCGCCCTGTCAAATCGATAAAAATCCACCTTCTAAATACATACACCTTGGTCCTGATAAGGCTCATAACCTAAACCAAAGTGAGTTGAGAGGAGGTGTCGGAATAGCGATTTCTCGGTCGGACATTTTGAAAAAAATTTTGACGTTTACTTGACTGAAATGTAAACAAACTGCGGTCAAGCATTCTTTGTTGATCAAGCAAGTGATCTCTTGCATACATTGATTAAGCTCGATCTGCTGTGCTCTTGATGAATTTTTGCTTGCAGATCGGCAAAAAAGTGGAATGATCCTATATCTCGGATCTTCCAATAGTTCGGGGATGCAAACCGGCTCCGTCTATGCCGCCGATACAGTCAGCTGCCCTGCCCATATAGGCGCTGAATCGTTACCACCAAAAACAGTTATAAATATAAAACAGAATCACCTCAGATAGCACTGACACACTACAATATCCTGATTTCTTCACTTGATCTAAGCTTTCCGAACGATATTGAACAGCAGAATGGAAGAAAACAAATCATATAATGATGTTATTGCTTCGAGAATGATAAACAACACATATAACCAGCTGATTCAATGCGGTCAAGTAAACGTCAAACTGGTGCTGGTCTTCTACTTCTTTCCATGTGTCAAAACGGGCTTTTTACGGCACCTCCTCTCAACTCACTTTGACCTAAACTGTGAACAGCTGAAAAGGAAGAGTAAGGCTGGTGGCATTGCTCGGTTGTATACGACTTTGGTTGTATACGACCTCGAGAAGCGTGTCATTGCTCGTCAGATTTGGTTGCACGACTTTTTTCGGTTTGACATTTGGATGTAAACAAACAAAGAAGGCATAAACACAAATAAATCAGGTTCGCGAGTTATCCGTTTCGACAAAATAAGCGAGTTCATCGTTTTTAACGAAAAAAGAAAATTAAATGTGAGTTTATCTGTTTTAAACTGGTTATAATATTAACCATATATATGGTTATATATTAGGTTTATTACAAAAACAGCTGCAACATGATCGCTGCAGCAAACACCAGGAGGAATACACCTCCTCCGACATACGGCCGACACAAAACAGCTTCTCAGTTTCGGTAGCCGGGCCTGTCCACCGGAGTGATGAATATTGGTCATCTTGTCGTGTATAATTTGCCCTGAGCATCCTTTTGGTACTCGGTTACATTGTGAACAGACACATTCGGCATTGTCTCGCTCCGCCTTTCGAAGCCTAGCACCTCCGCATACGAAGGAGTTTCTCTTTTTTATTTTATCTGTGCCAGCCAGTCCTGTGAGACTGAATCACACCCCGGGCCGATCAAGTTCAATAACGTTTTTGCAGACGCATGTGGAAACGTCTGTTATCTGTTGGTTAGATGTTATAAACAATACAAAGTTTTTACTTCAAATATTTTTTTTCTATTTGCAGAATGGATTCTGATACTGAACAAAAGATTTTACGGAGTACGAGCCTCGCCTTGCGTTACTTATTGTTGCAAAAACAAAGGCGGAATGAAGTCAACAGTATATTTAAGGATCGCAAGCTAAACGGGCAATACTACGTGTTGTTTCCAAAACTTCAACAAGACGAACAGAAGTTTTTCGAATATATGAGGATGTCAAAAAGAACATTTGACTACATTTTGGGAAAGATAGAACATCTCATCACAAAACAGCCCACACACGTTCCATACATTAGTCCAGAGGAGAGATTAATGGTGACTCTCAGGTATGTGGTTTTAAATCTTAGTTGTAAGGATTTTTGTAAATCTATGGCGGTTTATATTAAAGTACTAGTATCTTTGCTCATAGTGTTAAAACGTTATGTTACAAAGGAAAGCGTCAGAGTTCCCATGACATACCGAAGGTGAGCCGAACTCACCAACGATAGAAGTTAAGGATAGGATGTAAGGATATAAGGAGATGTTTAAGCTAGGGCAAAATTTTGATCGGATTGAACGAAAGCCGAAGCCACTTTCATTAAATACGGAGCTTTCGGCTCCTTGCAAAATTTATAAATAATGGTACAAAACTTAGAATCAACTCTCTTTCTACTGCGCTCTACAACCGAATGGTAATTGAATTGAATTGGTAAATGAAGGCATATTTGGTAGTTTATTAATTTTTAAAGTTTATAGGAACATATGAATTCTGTTAAACGTAAATAAAAACACTTAAACAATAACGTAATGCAATTCATGTTAACAAAAAATCATTTTTTATAGATAACTATCATCTAAACAAACTGTAACTATTACCTTTTCCCTTATTACCTTACTATTACCGTAACTATTATTATTTATTATCTTAAATATCTTAACAATTATCCTTATAATTACTAAATTTCTCTTTTAGCACGCGGTGCCCAAAACGCAAAATTTCGTCGCGTACTTCAATTTGATCCTCTATCTCTAATTTGTCCATTAACGTAACCAAACTCATCATCGCGTAATAGTTGCCAGTCTTTTGTTGTTTCGCCATCTCGTGCCTTTCCTTTTCCATGAGCAACAGATTTTCTAGTAACACAGCATCAGAAGCGCGTTTTGGCCTGCTGCCTGATGGTTGGCTACTTGATGTATGCTTTTCTGCGTCTGCTGCCTTTCCATAATCCTGCGGCTGGTTATATTGGTTCTCCTCCGTCATGAGTTCTTCCTCGAGGTTCCTCGAGGCAGCATGCTTGTTGCATAATTTATGCATTGATTTTAGAGAGACTGTTACAACTCCTGGTGATTCAAATTCAGGTTCCGTAAATTGCAATTCTAACGCAAGATATAGGGCGAATAATCATGCCTCTCGTGAGGCAACAGAAATTAGAGACAGTTTCAAGGACTATTTTTGTAGTAGACATGAATAATTTCATAAATGGTTTGTAAAATAAATAGATTTCACAATCTTTAGGCAATTCGACTGCTTTAATCGATATGGCTGTTTAATTACTTTCTTTTTATGATGCTGCACATTGTTTGGCTATCAGTATACATTGTTGGTTTGTAGATTATATCCTTTCTCCTATTTGCAGTGATGTTTGCATTGTTTTTAGTTAAATTTATGTATTCTCGTTTCATGTTGTTATTCGTAACTATACGACTGTAAGTGATTTTTTTATCATGCCAATTCTATCAGCTGTTTTGCTGTAAGCATTTTTTTCTCATATTTTAAAATGTATCATGTGCATACCTTTTTTAAGCTTGTTTTCTCAATACTTTCAAAAATTCCCTTTTTCATCGAACGTTATTTTCCAAACATACAACTTTCATCAGGAAAATTTTATTAAAATTATGATTAAAAAAAGGATTATTTTATTTATCAATAAACCTATATTTTTTGCTTATACATGAAAAAAATTATATGTACATTAATATCAATATTTTTTGGCCATACTTTTCAGCAAAAGTATAATTTTTCGGATGTCGGCAGTTTTTTAATTATCGTAAATGAATTGAGCGATTTCGATTACAGTATTCGAAGCGCAAGATACTAAAGAGTCTTAAATACACATACCACAGCACCATTCGCGAAACGTAGTGGTACACCGTTCTAGCTTCATCATGACCACGAGCAACATTGTACGTTTTACTGCTGTTTTCTATGGATTCTCCATCAATTCGGGATTATGCTTTTTAATGCTAGAACCGGCAATGCAAAAAAACCATTCATCGTAGCGGATATAGAGCGATTCATCTTAGTTTTTCATCAATTGTGGAAAAAATATATAAATGTAATAAAAATATTAAATAAAATATTATTAAAAACATTAATTATGTGACATTAATATTATAACTCCTTAGAGAGACTGAGATAATGAGATTAAGAACTACGTAATACTGAAACAAAACAGCAGCGAGACGTAATTATAGATTACATTTTAAAAAGATAACTACTTTATAGTTGTTATGGGTTCATATGTTCTGATGATGTGAGTATTGTTATGTGCTCATATGTATCGATGCTGTATTGTTAGTTATTGATTGATTTTAAAGTAACGTTTTCTATCCTAAAACCAGCGTTGTGGTCCATATTATATTTTGCGTTAGTACTATTAAAACATTTCTATCCATATAAAACTATTTTGGGGTCGAGCAACGCCATAGCAATGCACATAACATAGTAAGATAAAAAATACGCTAGAATGGTAACAATTGTAATAGAACAAAGTGTACCAATTCATTTGATTTTGCGCATTAAAATGAGAATACTTTCATTTTTATTTACTTGGATGTAATCCAAATTTTCGATACAGTTATAACGTTTGGGAATGAATAGTTCCTAAAACTTACAATTAGATTTAAATCATCCGTCTGATGAGACAGTAAATGGTTCGCATACTTATTGTCTTTGCTATAAATAAGTACCACAAAACAATAATAAATATTACCTGTACATGTGTGAAAGTGTGTGTCTCGAAGGAGTAGCGACGTACTATATGCAACCGTGAGAATGGTCCTCTTATTGTGCTAACATCTAACGAATGAAAACTCATTGAGCCTCGACTCATCATTATATTAAAAAATATATGATATTTTTGAAATCAAATAATTAGCGAAAAATTACTAAAAAACGGTACAAACCCTGGATGTAAATTATTCCTTTTTCATTATAAAGTTATTACACTTTACTTTTAAATCCGTCTGAACCTCGATGCTGCTAGGATCGTATTGATAAGATTGACAGGAACGTAAAATTTTACTTGTCGACGACGATTTCAAATTGGTAGATGAGTTGTCCTAACTATGCGAGTATGCAAACGATGTCAACATAACTAGTCATCGTTCATGAATCTTCTATTTTCTTGCATGCCAAAAACAAAGAAAAACTATAACAAAAATCAAATCAAGATTTCTCTACTCGGTAGAATTAATGATCGGTAGAAATCAGACGTTCAATAGACCTTGCGAGAACAATACACTACTGTTTAAATACACAGCTGTTTCAGATTGCAAAAGTTGTTCTTACTCACCCAATCCTAAAAATACGTTTACCGGAAAAAGATCGTTATCAACAAGGGTCCGCCGTTAATATCCGATTCTGGTTAATCAAGGAAAAGCCCAATCTTATCATTATCATCCGGGGTGATATACAACGCAACGAAGAAACTAGCGCGAGAGTATCGGGTCTGTTCATTCTTCACTTATTCAACCCACTCGTTTGCCGGTTTGTTCCCGCAGCAAACTGGATACATGGATGGATCGATAAGATACAACGAAATATCAGATGCAGTTAATGAAAGACTAGTTTTATGAGAACCTCCATGCCACACACAGCGACTTTTAACAGATACATACCTTCAACATTAAGCTCCGCTCCTATCTCATTCCACGCTTTATTTGTCACCGCTCTATTCTTATACATGCGATCGCGCAGATCCCAAAGAAAGCGCCGTTCTTGCACTAAAGAGATCAAAAATTCTTCGTCAATTACAGTTTTTGCCATGGCGATGTAGCTGTTTGTAGCAAAATCACTTGTTTACAAATAATCCCGCAATCCGTCATTTGAAGAAAAACAAAGGTTTTTTTTGAGTTTATACCAGCGAGTTCACTCGGTTTACACGACCGTCCGACCAAAATCAAAAATTTTTGATTTTGGTCGGACGGTCGTGTACAACCAAATCTCAGCTGTCAAATCCCATACAAATCCATCCGACTAGTTGTATACAACCGAGCAATGCCACCAGCCTAATGTTTACATCTGCTGGCACTACTTGACGGCTGTCAACGTCAGTTGTCAGTTGGGTGTACCGTTAGTACGGTGTTTATCAAAACAGATCAGCCCACTTTTGGGTGGCAAGTCGCAAAAAGTGTGTTATTCAAAGAAAGAGGAAAGAACTCTGTACAGTGCGCTGCGCTTCATATTTTAGCCAATAGGTAAAGGCTTGTGTTGTAAAGTTGTATGTTTGTTACCAGAATCCTGCATCATCTGTGCACCCAGTCCAGTCCAACGTTGCCCCTGCTGACCTCCTTTCCTTCACGGTAAGAAGAACCTTTGACCTATGGTGCTGAGGGTTTGGTTGGGGAGTTGTATTTGTGTAGCATTGTTTACAACCTCGCTATCTGCCGGGGTTGCTTATCAGGTGAAGCAATCGACTATTATCCAGAGGAGGGACTAAATTTAGGTAGCCCCCCTTCTGGGTCAGGTCATGGTGGTGGGAGCCCAAGAAGGACTCTGCACGACAAGCGCAGCTGTATTATCACCAGATAATGCAAGAAAAGCTTTATCATTCCGTGTTCCCTGTTTGCGATCGTTTTCCCTTTTTCTTTTAGCGTACTGATAAGTAGACTACATCGTAGCTTTGTACGGCACTGACGTACGTTTTGTGCGTTTTCATTCCATTTTCTCATTATTAAATAATTGCAAATTAATTTGGTTCAATTCTAGGCTCGCACCCCATTTGCTCAGTGTTTGTTGCTGTTCCTGTTTGACCGTTTAAAGATGTCCCTTTCGAGACCGCTGTATAACCTGCTCGGTTCCTATCTGGAACAACTCTTCGAGCATCCGCTACGCACGAAAGCTTTAACGAGGTAAGGCTCAGTAACTCAGTGCCGCCAACTGGTTTTTGCTGCCCCTACTACTTTCATTTTATGTTCATTTCAGCTGCGTTATTGCATCGTCCGCCAACTTGGTCTCACAGAAGCTGGGTGGTGCCAAGCAGGTGAACACGGACTCGGTGCTGGCGTACGGGCTGTTCGGGCTGATCTTTACCGGTCCACTGTCGCATTTCTTCTACAGCTGGTTGGATCGCATCACGAACGATAGCCGGTTCAAGAAGCTGCTGATGCTGCTGGGCGAACGGGCGCTGTTTGCGCCAGTCATCACGGCACTCTCGCTGTACTTTATCTCACGGTTTGAGTACAAAAGTCACGATGAAGCGTTCGTCAATTTGATTACCCAGTATCGGAGCATTCTGCGGGGCAATTGGAAATATCTGACGCTGCCCGTGTTTATCAACTTCAACTACATTCCGCCGATGGTAAGTAAACGGGGGGAGTGTGGCAGAGGAGTACACGGATAATATGGCTAAACCATTGACTTTTCGACCCCGTTTTTTTCCTGCAGTTGCGCGTTCTCTTCGCAAACATCATTGGCTTCTGCTGGATGGTTGTGCTGTCCACCAAGCGAAGGAAAGCGGAGCAGCGTCGCCAGGCTCAGGAGAAGAGCAAGTCTGTCTGATCTTCCCAACCTTCTCGACCGCTGGAAGACCATCGAACTGAACTGAAACAGAACTTGACCGGCTAAGCCCAGTCCGACAACTGCATTTGATTGTATCATTTAATTCCAGTGCACACACACACACATTTTTTCTGGTGGAAAAGAAACGAAAATCAGCACGCAGTGCTATTGGATAGATAAGGGGTTTGGGAAAAAGAAGAAAAAAGAACGTTTTATCTATTAAGTGTTCAAGTGGATATTGTTTTGTTTTAAATAGTCAAAAATAAAAGCGCCATCAAACTGACATTTTTAAAGCATAAGTTTCGGACCGTTTTTTTGCAATTGCACGTGATTAGATCAAACGTCGATCGATTCTGCTAAGTGTGTTGAGAGTATTGAGTATGTGTTTCTTTTTATTTTCACCTACGTTCAAAGGTGTTGCTGATCGTCTACTGCAACCGGGAATGTGGTAGAAGGAGCAAAGAAACGTTTGACTGCTTTGCTTAATATCCATTATGCTTCTAACGATTGGTGAAGGAGGATGCGCGCGTGTGAGATTATTTTTATAACTTAAAGATCGAAAAATCGAGATTAGAGACGTGACTAGCGAGCAACTTATATTGCAACGAATGCGGTAGAAAGGTACACATTACGCACTTCAAAATAAATATTTCAAATAAATACGTTACGCGTTATGGAACCACTTAACGGTTCAATTGCAGTTAAATAATGGCACGATCACGTATGATATGATCAAAGGACCGATTTGTGGGTGGGTGGACTGATCCTTCGGGGTCTCTCGGAATGTACAGGAGTTTTGTTGATGATCCACACCATCCAACGGCACATCAACCCTAAAAACCCTTCGCCATGGGTACGCATGGCTGTCGTTGCCATGATGACCGCAAACTATCGATGCCGGTTGACGATGAGGATAGGAGGCTTTGGAGTGTAAAATTTAGCTCTTGCTACGGCTGCGGCTTCTCGAGTGACTGCCACGGCTGTGGTAGCTACTGCCACAGCTCGAAGCGGACGATGGCGTCGGTCTGCGATACGGTATCGGACGTTTGCGTGCACTGCAAGGGGGTTCACAATCCACGCGGTGGGGTTGCAGCAGTGTTAGAAGAGAACAGTCGAAAAACAATGTATTAGTGTTGATATTAGAGCTCCAGCGACTCTCCAACTATACTCACTCAACTCAGGAACAATCAACAAATGAACAAATCAAGCGGTACTAGAGAAAAACACTAAGTGTAATGCCGCTTACGCACACACACACTACTGGATGGAACTTAATATAAAAAAACGGATCAAAATGATAGAAACAATAATAAATTTATTATACGAACTGAGCGGGATGAGAGGGAAATATATTTCACCAATTTAATTTAAAGCTATACACATAATAGATGCGCAAGTAAATTGCTTTTTTGTTATCAATTTACAGGTTTACAGGTGGTTTGGTGATGGTTTTGCTAACCGCAAAAGCCTTGTGTTCTGCTCTACCTTAAGCGGTAAATGTGTGTGTGTGTTGCAGTAAAGTAATGTTAACGTCACTAATCCAAAGACGTTTTAGTCTTTAAATTGTAAAGTGGTGTGGACAGAGAGTGTATCTGTTTGTGTGTGTGTGTGTGTGAGCGCCAAATAGCTTAACGATCAGCTCGATGATCCTGACGCCGGGAGTATGATCTGGAAGAGGATCGTGACCGGTGTGCCCGTGGTGGTCGGTGGGGTGAGCGTCGCTCACCACGGGAACGACCACCCCGACGGTCACTGTATCGCTGGTGGCGCGATACACTTCTCGAGCGGGCCCGGGAGCGAGACGAGCGTCCGCGGGATGAAGCGGACGAATCGGACGATCGGGACCTTGATCGGGATGATGGACGCCGTCGCCGACCGAGATCGTGACGCGTGCGGAAACTACGGGGCGGGGAGCGGGAGGTGCTTTTGCATAATAATTGAAACAAATAAAGGCGAAATTAATAATAGAAACGAAAAGAAAATAAAGGAACGTAAGGTGTATAAATGTATCACGCGATACTATCGGCTAGAACAAAACAGTGCTTGAACTCATGTTTAAACAAGTCTAGGTGAATTCGGTAGCAGGGCAGTAGTAAGACTCCACAAGCACTTACCTGGTGATACGACGTCGATCGAGGAACGAGGGCGATCCTGCCCGACGCGGTATCGACGGTGAACGGGAAGCGGTCCGCGATCGCGGCGAGGATTGCGACGAATGGCTGCTGGACCGGCTTCGCGAACGGCTGCTGCCACGGTCCGTTGAGCTGCGACTGTGCGACGACGAGGATCGGCTGCGCGAGCGGGAACTTCCCGAACCACTGCTCGAACTGCTGTAGCTGCGGGATCTAGTTATCGGGAGAAAAGGGAAAGGGGGTTAGCAAGAATTGCGCGACATTGAACACCACCCACCACCTACTTATGCGAACGTGAGCGAGAACGGGAGCGCGATCTCGAGCGACTGGTACGGGTAGCGGTGCGCGCGCTTTTACTGCCGGGCCCCGGTTGCTGCTTGTCCTTCGCAGTGCCCGATATCTTCTCCTTCAGTATACTGTCGACCGCATGCAGAATCGTTGTCTTCGCTAGACTGGCCGCCACTTCGGAACCGTTCGCTACGGCACAAGCACCGACCGTGCTAAGTATCTCGTGAATATCCTTCTTCATCTGCGAACTGCTGCTCTCATCCTGACCGGCAACGGACGGCTTTACTCCCGCGGGCGGTAGCTTCTCATTTGAAACGATCGGTTTTGTTGGGCCCGGCTTGCTAGCGCTAGCGGGCGGTACCGGTTGCAGAAGCTGTAGCGCGTCGACCGGCCCTTTACCCGGCAGTCCAACAACCTTCAACGCCAAGGCACTGCTGCTGGAAGCCACAGCAGCAGCACCTTCCGATCCAGATTTCTTCTTCTCCAAACTTTGCTTTGCCTTCGCCGCCAGATCATGCTTTAGCGCTTTCAGTAGCGTTAGGTCCTTCTCCTGTTCGCGGGTTTCGTCGTTAATGGGAAGGAACGCGTCCAGATCGTCCCGGTCGCGGTGCGCACTTCGTTTGCGCTCCTGCTGTCGCTGCTCGTCGCTATCGGACTGGGAATGTTCCGATTCGGGTGAGTGTAGCTTCACGACCGGCTGCTGGACCGTCGTCGATGCCGTTGCCCCAGATGACGAGGATGATTTCTTTGCCTTCGCTTTTCGGGCCGAATCGTTACGCTCCGGACTGCGCGTTTCAGGACGTTCGTTTTGCGACAAACGCTCGTGACGACGTTTTTTCACCTCTGGCGATCTTGATCGTGACTTTGCTCGCTTCGATGTAGGCGACGAAGAGGTTGACAATTTTTCCGCTGGTTTGTCTCGCCTCTTTGTGTCTTCTTCGGGTGGAGATACGCCGCGAGATGAATCTTTCCTCTTCGGGGACGATGGCGCTGTCGAATGGTGACGGTTTGGATCTCGAGACCGAGATCGATCTCTTTGCGGTTGGCGTGGACTCGTGGACGAACGATGGCCCGCCTTTGTTTTGGTCCGCTCTTGCGCGTCGTTCCTGTTGGAACGGTCCCGAGCGGGGCTGGCTGAACGGTCCAGCTTTTTAGACGAGCGTGGTGAATTGGAAGGGACCGGTTTACTGTTTTTACTTGTCGCTGGTTTATCGGCATGTTCTGCTCCGTTGGCGTCGGCGTGCGGCTTGAGCCGTTGCAGGATATCGCTGTACCGTTCCGGATTTCTTCTTGCAGGAGAATAGTCCAAATCTGATTCTTCCTCGTCGGATGATGATGTAGATTGCTTCTCATTCGCAGCCTTTGACTGGACTGGACTGGGCTGCTGCTGCTGCTGCTGCTGGTGACGTACCGCTTTCTCGACCTTATCCGCCGCACTCGTAACGGATTGATGGCGTGAGGGAGCCTTCGGCGACGGCGATCTCTTTCGATTCTTCGACTCACCGCTAGCCGTATTCGCACTCGCTTTTGATTTACGATCCGGCGAACGTCGTGCTGGTGATTTGTCACGCTTTTTCCCGACACTTTGCTCCTCTTCCTCGCGTTGACGACGTGGTGGCGAGGAACGATGTTCCTTCCTTTTCGGGCTGACCGAACGATTCCGTCCCTGGTCGCGATTATTTTCCCGTCCACGATCGCGATCGCCGTGGCGACGATCGCGGTCTCGTTCCCTAGTTCGTTCGCGCTCACGGCTTCTATCGAGCTCCATTTGTTTCGGTGGTGTGCGTTCCCGGCGATTGTTGTGTTTAGCTTTGTCCACACTCGATCCCCGCACGGCAGGACGATTCGGACGACGGCTTCCCGAACGCGACCGTGAGTGTGATCGATCGTTGCGTTCGTTCGCAGGTGAACGTTCACGGCGCCGATTTCTCGACCGACTGCGGCGTGGACGTTCTTCCGCCATGCGATGACTGTCACGGTCGCGGTAGCGATTGTAATAGTTTCCATCGCCACGCTGGCTGTTACGCGTTTCCTCGTAACGATCCGATCGGTACGGTGCTCGGCGAACGGCATTGTTACCCCGCCGGTCCCGGCTAAGCTCACGCGTCCGCTGACCATCGTTACGATGCCGACTGTTCGAACGATCCCTACGTCCACCAATGCTGCGATCAACCGAACGTCCGCTCCTATCCTCGTGACGTGTTTCGGAAGGTTTATCCTTCTCATCCCTGCGCTTATCTGGCTGTTCTTCCAGCGACTGTTTCTTGCTGACAGCAGCAGGAGATCTACAACGATGAGTATTTTCGTGCATTAGCTATTTGAAAAAAAAGCTTAAAGAAAGCAAGATAACGGAGAAAGCTTACCTGTTGCGCGACGGAGATCGAGATTTTGCCTTCTTCCTTTTCGATGACTTCTTTTTCTGCGAAGAGAATGAAACGATTTATCGCCATGGAGTTAGTCGAAACCGGTAGAGGGTATAATAAACGTACAGCATTCAAAAGATTAGAAACATCTAAGAAAAACCAAAAACCATATTCAAATGGCAATTAAGTTCACTAGGCTAATGTTTATTGGAATTGGAATGAATAATGTTCTAAGTAAGAGTGTGACTTGCGACAATGCAATAAAACAGAAACGGTACGATGACCCTGGAAAAAGGTCAACAGAAAACAAAAGAAACAATTTTTGAATTAATACAATAAGAAACTTATAGAAAATGGGAAAAGAATGAAATCACTCGTCACTCACACAAACAAACAAAATAAATTTTATAATTATTGGAAGAAAATCATAAGATAAAAAGTGAACAAAATACGGGAACCAAACCGGAAATGCAACGATAAAGGGTATGTAGAAAAGCTATATAAGAGTATGCATATGATTGGTGTAGGTTTATGCTGTTTTCGATTTAGAATAAGTAAACTATGACAAAAATACCTTCAGATCTTAATTTTTCGATCAAGAGAGTTCCGCTTTTAATTATGCGATAAAAAGAAAGTGTTACAACAATTGAATAATATAATCACACACACAGACATACACACGCAGAGGAGAATTGTTTGAGAGTTGGTTGATTTTCGGTAGTAGAAGAAATGTTGTTAAAAGAATTACGAACTGCTTCATTCCGAGCAAAAATAAAAACAAATGAAGCGGTTTTTTGTTGGTTTTCTTCTAGCCATTTTGAAACCGAAACACACACAAAAAAAATCAAAAATAAAGTATAAATAGTATAAGCTTCACAAGCATGAGGTGACACGGGAAGTGTACATATTCAGCGTTTGGACTTTCTCGTTGGACGCTGCGAGTAGGGCAATATGGTGTAATGGAGCTACTGTGCGTTCAATGACTTGTTTTTCAAAAAAAAGCTTATGCCTATCCTTGTTCCTATCCTTGACAATTGTTCCCTCATACCAGGGGTTCAGGTGGTATGCGGTACCGGACAGAATATTCACATTGGGGCAGGGTGTATAGATAGGTGTGTTAAAAAAGCGCGCAATAATGGTTAGTACGTTACATGGTTTCCAAATATACAAATAAACATCCGAGACCCGACTATCGCGACGGGCGTTTCAGTGCGCCTACCTTTTCCTTCTTCGAGGACTTTTTCTTCCGCTTGCTGCTGGTCTCGCGTTCCGTGTCGGACGACCCATCACTGTTCGAATCGGAGTCCGATTCCGAGTCGGACGTGTCGCTCGGATCGTCGCCACCGCGGTGAGATTTTTTGGAGTGTTTCTTCTTCGTTCTAAGTCGTCCAAGGCCGCATCCAGTATCCCACCCATCGTGGTCGTGCCATCGTGCGATCAAAACCAAAAAGTAAAAGGAAAAACATAAGCGAAATAGTGTGTTAGAATCGGTAGGTAAATAGAAGAAAGCAAAACGCAAGTGAGAGATCGTAATTCAATCCCCCAATTGTTCACAATGGAGGTACAAATATATATGTTTGTATATAATAGCATGAGCAAAACACCGCTGATTCTGCACAACATTTGTGGTAGGATGTCGCGCTGCATTTGGGAAAAGCTTCAGATATGTTGGTGTGTGTGAGTGTGTATATTTGTTTTTGAATACTATCTGAATAACACTTTTGTAATAACAAATAAAGAAAAAATCAGGTCCGTGTCCTTAATTATTCAAAAACCGATTGGGGTATGGTAATTTTTTTTCGAAAAATGCTTTCCAAACTATTGCTCAACAGTATTAATTTAATTTTGATTATGTTATTTGAAGTTTTATATTCATCTTTGTTAAAAAAATCACTTGTGACTTTCAAAAAACTTATAAATTATTTATCACAAAACAGTAAAGGCACTGTTAGTAAATGCTACTTGTGTGGTGCGTTTCTAGCTAAACTCTTCGATTTTCTGTATTAGTTGATATAGTAAAAAAGTTTTGGATTATACGAAAAAAAAGACTATTTAACTCTTGTGTGTTAGTAACGCATACACCATTAAAACAATATTGAAAAAATAGCCTCTGCATCGTTTTTACTGCTTCTTTTTTCATACTACATTTCCAATACCTCTAGCATAATTTTGCATTAGTATTCCGGATTTGGAATGTTTCTACTCAACATATGGTTATGCTTCCCAAAAACTTATAATTGTTACGCTATTTAGTTTAATTTTTTCATTTTTTCGTTCTTTGTTTGTTAAATGCAACCGATGAAAACATTGTAACTGCAGGGTGGTTAAAAACAACATTCATCGAAAAACCACAAGAACTAGAAGGAGGAGGTACAGTAATAATTCATTAGAGTAATAGTGGTTAACTGTAAGAGAATAAGAGAGTAAACGGGGGGAGAGAAAAAAAAAACACCGCAGCTGTTTTAAATGGGAATAATTAATTTTTTACCTTTCCATCACATGTTAAATATATTTTCATCATATTATTGGTCTGTCTTTCGGTGGAAAAAAGGAGAGAAAAAAGAATAAAATAAGAAAACAGTTCCTGTTTTTGTTTGGTTTTGTTTGTTCATCGTTTTGGGAAATATGTGGCTTTTGGTAATAAAAAACATCCTATTTCCATTGCGAATTTTGTTAACATAAGAGAAAAAAAGACCATTCGATCGAAACAGTTACACTATTAAGGGTTAAAATGCTTAGGAGGGTAAGAAAATCCTTACTTAAACGTAACAGAAAATTAATGTCCAAACGGGAAGAACGCTAACAAATCGGTAACTTAATACAGTCGCTGAACAGAACGATACAGAACAGATACAGGCAAGCGCAAATAAGCTAAACATATGAGCTCATGGCATAGTATAGGTCAATTTGGGAGAGGCACGATCAATCCAAACGATGCTGAATTGTGTGCATGGTTCCAATAGCATTGTAGCATTAGAATAAAAACATACTAAGCAAAATATAATGCTTGGAGAATAGTTTTAAACGAGAAGAGATTGTTTAAAACACATCAAAGCAAATTGATACAGTGTTTTTCAATTGATACAGGGGTTTTCAGTTGATATTGTAAAACCATCCATTTTTTTTTGGTAGGCTCTTCAGTTGAAATGATAAAAAAACGTTAGTTGACATGAGAACGGCATCAGACGACAGGAGAATCACTTTTCTTTTTTTTTTGTAAAGTTACCAGATGATATTGTAATCGAAGCCGATGATATTGTGAATGACAATGATCTTTTAAGCAAAAGCTTGTGACAATCTCACAACCCGCGTTTATACCTGTAAATTACGCACTCAGCCGAGCGCTGTCGGCTCCTGTCCAATATCAAAGGCTTCGATTACAATATCATCTGGTTACTGCACAATAGAAAGGGAATTGATTCTCCTGCCACCTGAAGCCACCGATGTCAACTAGCTTCGTTTACCATTTCATCGAAGGATCCTACCCAAAAGATTGATGCCTTTACATTATCAACTGAAAAACGATGTGCTCTTCTTGCACAGCGATGGTGCGCCGCTCCAACACTAAGTTAAAGGTAGAGGAGGCATAGAGGAGGGAAGAAATAAAATGAAAGTAAAACCCAAAATACCATACCAACAATAAAGAACGGTTTGGGAAAGAAAAACTTAAATTACTATTAGGCAGGCACAGCACAAAATACTTACCAACTAGAGCGCGTGATAGTATTGATAAACATGTGTTTTTGGGAAAGTTTAGATTTGGGGAGTTTTTAACGGGTTTTTTTGTTGTTGTTGTTGTGTGGGTATGTAGATAGATTTGCACTCAACCACACGATAGTGTGTTTGAACGATTAATTTGTTGTTAAAAGTTTGTTTGTTTGTTTGTTTGCAACATTTGTGGCGCGCACAATCGGTAAGACAGACAGTGTATTCGAGAGCAAAAATAAACAAATGAGAAAAGATGTAAGATAGAGAGATGATGAGAATTAGTATTTTGTGAATAACAGTTTTACACATAGGATTGCACATGTTCGATGCAGGTGCCTTTCTGTCTGTCGACACACAGCAACGCAACTTGTATCTAGTAGTGACGGAGGGCGACCGTTTTCCCACCATTTTTACTATACCTTTATCACGCGACACATACACACACATGCATTGCAAGAGTAAACTTCAATTCCCTACTCCCTTTATGGACACCCTAAAGGGCTCAGATGAAGGATTTATAAAGCAATCCTCTCGCCAACCGCCGCTGGAGGATGAACTAAACGTTATCCTTGCACCAAAATGACCCATCGATCGGAATATGGCTGTAAAGTTTGGCATTTGAACACGATTGCGTTATCATAATTACCTTTCTTTTTTGTTTTTCTTCGACTTCTTCTTCTTGTCCTTTTTGCGTTCCGGGCTGGAAGATCTACAAGACAGAAGAAAAGGACCAAACAAAAAAAATTTACGTCCATAAGTAATTGATTCTCCAATCGCTATAATACTAACGACATGCAACTTACACGTCTCGGGCCTTTTTCTTTTTCTTCTTCTTCTCGTCCTTATCGCGCCGCAGGGAACCGCTGGCCGTTTTCGCATTCACCTTACCACCACCACCATCGTCGTCGTCATCATCATCATCATTTTCCTCATCATTGTCCACGTGTTCGCCTTCCTCACGCTCGTCGTTGGAACCATCATCGCGCCTTCGCCGTTGTTTGCCGCCACCATTGCTGCGATCCCCGGCAACGTCCTCCCTTTCCGGCGATGGCGTACGTACGAGTGCGTACCGTTTCCGGTTCGCTCGCTCCATCTCTTTGGCCTTCTCCGCCTTTTCCGCCAGCTCCTTTTGCAGGGCCTCCGATTTGGCGAGATCTTCCTTGGCCTTGCGATCCTGGTCGAAGCTGGTACCCTCGACAAAGTACTGCGATATGCCGAACGCTTCGCGCAGTTTCGCGTTCTTCTCTTGCTGGGCCTGTGCGATGTGATGCGTTTCCCGTACACTGTTAGATTGGCGGGGGGCGAAAAAAGAATGGAGTGGAAAAACATATTAGATTAGATATGGTTATACACGGGGAAAAATGGAACGCATTGGTGGCATAGTTCATACAGCGAGCCATGTTTGCGTGTTTACGGTTCATTTCAGCCGAAATGATCCCATTACGGCGAAGGCAGGACCCTACTTCGCGGCATGGTATTACCTATTACCTAGGGCCTATGTTTGTTGGATGGACATAAATTAATGTTGATGAAGGACATGTCCATTTGCACTTTATCATCCAATAAACGGAGTAATTCGAATCGATGACACAAAATCGGGACACAGTTCATGATGATGCAAGAGAGATTCTAAGGTGTTGAGCAAATATCACTTTAAAATACTGCTACAAGAACATAATTTCGAACTACATCCATCAAGAGGAATCATTGGACAAACATTTAGTGCACTCCAGTCCCGGTGGCTTATTACCTCACAACGCTATGCATCGCTTGCATGCAAATCGGAATGCTGGCGGCGGTGGATCTGGTAGCAGCAGCGGCCGAGGTGGTACGGATACAGAACTTCTGCTGCTGATGATGGTGATGATGGTGAGGTATATGATGGGGAAGCAGGTGCTGAGATTGAACGCTGCTGCAATGGTCCACTATCGGTTCCTGATGGTGATGGCGCTTCGGGCAATTGAAAGACCTGCCGCTGGACTGCGCTACCAATGCGGACGGTAGCTCCGGATGCGACTGACGGTACAGCTTCCGAACCTGGCACGAACCACCCTCCGAAGCACCGCAGGACGAGGCCGAGGAGGAACGTGTGGAGCAGGAATCGTCTCGGTGAAGGTGCTGGAGCGACCTTTTCTTACCACTGCCTGAATGGTCCCCCGCGCAACCATGCAGGTGTTGTTGGTTGGAGCGATGGGTACGACGATGTCCTCCTGTCACTGACTGAGCATGGTTCGGTCTGTTTCGTGACGGTCGGCCAATGCAAACAGCTTTCTCGCCAAGGTAAGCGCTTCTTGCACGTCCACCGTGTGGTTCGTGATTTTTGCCGGTACATTTCCTGGTCGGAAGTTTGGCTGGTGCACATGCGCAATGGCAGTGGCATCCGGCACCGTCATGGATAATGCCGCCGGCGCTAGAGCAACTGCTACCAGCAGCACCATTAGCCAGCAGCAGACCTGCCATCTTCCGCGGCTCATCGTTCTGCCCTTCGGCAGGAAGAGACGAAAGGCAGAGGCCCTGCATGCGTAGCTGTTTCTGCAACTGTACCAGCATCTTACGATTGTTCCAGTGCAACGCACTAAACATTGGCACTGTTGGCCTTCGCTTTTTGCGTCCGAATTTTGCGTGCTTTGCTGAATGTCTTTTCGGTGGCACTTCGTTCACCTGAACGGCCGATTTTATCTTTCGCTCCAACCCACCACCTCCTGCCTCTGGACCTTCTTCCAGTTCTCGGTCCGATGCGGTTGACGATGTGGGCGAGGAGTATGGCCTTACCAATGGACCATCCAGCTGACGGGTCGATAGGTTTGCGGTGTGTGCTTCACTTTCCGCCGGATTAGTGGATGAATCGGGTGGATCCATCTCTTCGTAGGCGTTTTCCTCCGGCATATCTTCGTAGCGTAAATCGTGCTCGAAAAATTGTTCTTTCGGCAGCTTTCGATTGCAGAACGATTGGCCACCGCCAGTTCCGCCGCTGTGCTGAGCTTTCTTCCTCATCGCTGCTAAACGGCGCCGAAATTTGGTTGCCGGTGAGAGTTTTTTCTTCATGTTTCGTTAATGTCTAGGCGTTACTGGAAGACGCTGATTTAGTGATAAATATTGCTTTCAACAACGCGTTGCAAGATGGCAACAAAATTATCTCTATATAACAATTTTCTTGGAAGACCGTTGATGTACTATTTGTGGAAGCTGGAACATTCCCTCCGCTTTGGATACTATCGCCAATCGAGCTCGCTTTCTACCACTAGTTACTGCTTAACACTAGATACAAATCCCAACTTGTCGCGGGATTCGTTATGGAAGACTTTTCAGTGATTTGCTTAGCGCATCTAGCTGTGACGGTTCACATGTTGTCTCCTATTACATTGCTATCCTTAGCGGATTAATCTCAGCCCGTTTTCGCCCGGTCGTGCCATGTTACGATCCAATTTTCTTCCACCAACATAAACGGAATCGCCACACGATTGAACGCTTGTTTCGCACAGAATCGGCCCGCTGTGTCCTGAATGTCCGCCTTCCTGCTGGTTCGCCATGGTGCGAAAGGGCTTTAATTTGCCGATTATCGATCCGACTGGGTTGGGTGGTGTTGTCGCCATGTCAGTGCCAATGCTGGAGAATCACTGCTTTAATAACCACCGGATGCTGTTATTCGCTTATCGATGCCTTAGCGCTTTGCAACACCTTAACTTAAAGGAATGCATCTTTTTCACTGTTTCACTAGAAACGGGAACATAAAATTGTGACTTCAGTCCTCCGCATTTCAACTTCATCTCCTACAGGTAGCCATCTTGACACTGTGTTCACTGCACTGCACAGGATACAACTGAAGCCTCCATTGTTCACAGGGCTTTCAGAGCACACAGTTCCAGGAAAGGGAAAGGCACCTGCCTGTCTATGCTTCCCTAGCACAAATGCTTTTATTAACCATTGGAGGGATGATGGAGACCTAGGGCGGAGGTTTTTTCCAACTGGCAAACGAACCTGTAAGGATCGGTGCGAGTGAGTGTCCCTCGCTGCTGATGCTGCTCCTGCTGCAAGCTATTGCTAGCTGCTATTGCGCATGAATATGAACGAGAATGAACCACAGCAAACACATGATTCTTTCCAGTGATGCTGTACCCAGTGAATTGATGAATTTTAATTTCGATAGACGATAAACCTATCCGAAGGTTAATATGATCGAAACAAAAATAAAAGACCAGCTACACATAACATGCTCGCTTAACGAAAAGGAGACCTAATTAAATCCAAATTTAAAGTTTATTCAAAAGCTGTCCACTCCTCATCCATCCTCCACCTCAAGATCTCGACTTCCTCGTGTCAACAAGCGCATCCAATAATCCAAGCCCTACTCTCGTCCACAGCAAAGAGCACTCATTTGCAATCTACTTTTGGATGAATTTCAAAAATGCTCCATGTTCTTCTGCAGTTTGGCAGACACAGAATCAGAAGATGAAGAAAAAAAAACCCCCCCGGAGATCTACGTACGGAGAGTGTCGTCGAGGTCTGAGCGTGTACATAAATAGAATCATATTTTGTCAATTACGATTTCAAAACAACTTCCATGCGGTTAGCAGCTTCGGGTGCGGAGATTTTATGCTTATTTTTCAATCTTATAGCCCCGTCGGCAAGTCTGGTGCAAGACGAGAGAGGCCGCTCATTGTTTGTGGTGCAGGAATCCGAAGAACAGGCGTTGATGGCATCCCGGCATTGGAGCGTCCTGGTTGTGCTGTTTCACGGCTAGACTCAGCTCAGAATAAACGCACCACGTTTTGCCAGAGTCATACGCCGCTGGTCATAGTTTGGAGTGTGTCTTTATTCCACTCACAAGTATCTAAAGTGCTTCATGTACCCCTCCTCTCTGCTACCGCCTCCCTTCCTCCCAGATGTAAGGCGGAGAAGAGTATGCATCCTCTCCTCCATGCCGAATGTGTTTCATGCCGTTGCCGATTATTGTCAACCGTTTACCCTCCTCTCCCCCGGTATCGCGTGTCATTGTCGTCGTAGTCGTCATTACAATCATATATTCCATTGGCCTGGCTCGGAGGCATATCTTCAAATAGCGTGGTAGTTGTTGTCTCCGGAATCAAACTCTCCGCACACTGCTTGGCGAGTGCGTGTAAAAACTCAAACCAACCCAACCGTCGGGGCACATGTGGACTTGTAGGGAAGCAGCCGCAGCAAAGATGTACAATCAATTTAACATTCGCAGCACCCTTTCTCGTGCGCCCTTGCCGAGAGCGCTCTGCATTCCCATATACACATATACAGACACGCTTCATACATAGCTCAACAGGACGGGTGGGCAGCGGTGTGGTCAAGATCATGGGAACGGAGGTATTCTCTCCTTTGGCTGGTCTGTTTGTCTCGCATAATTGCTTGCTCGTTTTTGGTTCGGTGCGATGCGATGATGGTCGTACACTGGCGGCTTTGGTTATTTACTATTTCAATCCATATTTTCCACTTCGCTTTTGCTCTACACGACTGTGCTCGCGTCGCGTTCCATCTGCTCTCGGCCAAGTCTGCATTCTCGTCTAGCTTCTCAGCACTGTACAGATCGTTTTGCTGTGACCTAAAAGGCATTTATGACACTCAACAACAATTTTTTTATTAAAGTAAGCATAATCATTGGGGCGGTCCGGTGGCCGAGGCGACAGCGGCGCTGGTCTTCACAAGGCAGGGTCGGGGTTCAAATCCCATCCAGACCGCCTCCCCGTACGTAGGGCTGACTACTTTACTACGGGTAAAATTAAGTGACAGAAAGCCAGAAATGGCAGGCCGAGTCCTCTCGAGGTTGTAGTGCCAAGGAAGAAGAAGAAGAAGAAGCATAATCATACTCCCTCTTCCTTCTATTAGGTTCGGCCCTACTGTTGGAGTCGCGAACATCACCAACTATTGTGATCATGTTTCCCTTATCTTATCCTCCAATGTCGTCGACTCTCCTAATTCTTATGCTTCTGCTCGGTCGTCGACGTGCTGCATCTGTTTATCGCATAGCCAACACATCGTTCGCTCCCGTTCCTTCCTTCCACCTTCCCTTCCCCTCCCCAAAGGTGGGTTTAGTTTTGTTGATGGTCCCGTTCGCTCTCTGCAAATCCGATTTGGAGAGGCGCTTCCCAGTTCTCGTTCTTTTGACGGTGGTTAAAAAAGCATACATTGCGATTGGTTTGATTCGGCGTGTAGCTGAGCGGCTGTACGGGTTCGATTTACCAGCAACACCATCGTTGTCATACCCCATCTTCTCGGATCGGATTTCTCTCGCTTTGTTGCTCTCGTCCCTCGGCGCCCTTGTTGCCTTTCCGCTGCAGCTCTCTGTCTGTCTCGGCCTGCTCTACTACGCACGTTTTTAGCCGGTTCTGTGTAAGGCAAGGCCTCCTGCAATGCATTCGCTCTCTCTCGCTGTATAGCTTCGTCCTGCTGCTGCTGCTGCTGCTGCTGATCATGCTACTTCTGGCGTATAATTCTGCCCATACCGATCTCCTCCCCCGGATCCAGTTCCACTTTATCCTATTCTACACCATCATCCATCAATGCTCAAGAGAAGCTACAGACGGACGGACACACACACACACACCGATGAGCTAGTGCGCGTACGTGTGGATGTTTCCGTAAAAGGGGTTCAGGTTCTTCGGCATATCGCTTCCAACATATCGACTACCTTTTACCAACCGAACCCATCTCGTCGTCGTCGTCGTCGTCCCAACCGATCGGCCGGACCATGTGGAGGGTAAAAAACCACATTCTCTCCGTGCGTTGTGTACCTCGGAGTTATTTTTGAGCATCACCAACTTAACCAAACCAACAATCTCGGTGCTTGTAGACTCGTTTTCTTTGCCGTTTTACCATACGGGAAGAACAAATGGAAGGTTCACACAGTTTCCCTTTTCGCTCTGTGTACCTTCCTTTCCTTGTAAGATAGTTTTCAGACCGAGCGAGCCGAGGTTTGCTGCCCCGTTGCCGAACCGGTATTGCGGGTAGGGGAAACCGCCGGGAGCGGAGGGGAGGTACACATATTATGTTGAAAAACCTCAACCATACCTAAACGACAATCCCGAACCGGCAGGCACCAGCAAACCAGCCATCTCGGAGGGTATTAGAAAGGGATGGCATCAGGCGCGCTGAGCTAGCAGCAGAGTAATAGGAGTGTTAAGCGACCCCCTTTATTGGTAGGGTAGACGCGCGTCGGCCGCGGTCTCTCCGGCGGACGGTAACGTTAAACGTAATCTTTCTATTCTACGTACTTGAGAGGCAGACAGAACACGCAGCTCAATCGTTGTTCGCGCTCGTACGCTTCGCGTGGTAGGTTGTTTGTCATTCCGGTGGCAAACGGCGGCCAACACTAGCTCAACCCGCATCCGCACCATTTGTCAGTTTTGAAGTTCTACTCGGCCCGTCAACAGTTTCTGCGGCGTGCGTTGTCTTGGCTCCGACCGACGAGCACGAACCGAACCTTCATCATGTTACCCGCCTGCCTGCGGAGCTCAAGATAATTGATGTTAAGTGAAAGATAGCTGCTTGCAGGCCGGAATCCGCACACAAAATACAGCTCTAGGGCGTGTGAGAAGCTCCTAGGCACTAAAATCAAGTGCCTGTGATCGGTGAAAAAGTGTTTAACGACCAGTGAAAAACACAGTGTGCTACTTGCACTTTTATTTTGATTAAAGTGAAATTGGGGAAAAAAAACGCACTCACACACACACACACACTCTTCCGGACACCACCATCCGTCATTTTCATCAACATGTCGGAACAAAGCGACGAATCGAAGGAAATGCTGGGCGAGTACGATCGGAACCTATTGGAGCAGTTGGTCGTGAACGATTGGGGCCTCAGTGCGGCAGCATACAAAAGAATGGTTTGTAAGTATCGGCGCGCGTCCTCTTACACTGCGTTGGTTTGTGCTTTGTAAGCGGTAATTGTAGAACGAAAACCAGTTGATGTGCTGTGCGACGTTAATCCCCCCACATTCACACACACACACACACACCCCAGGAGAGCATTGTTATTATAGAGTGCGCTCTGCCATGATGCGATCAGTTATGAGTTGATGGTGGAACGCGCACTATTAGCAGGCATAGCACGGAATCGGCAGGGTGTATCTGCATCTCGCTCGCCCTCTCTAAGGGCCGCCCGGCGTTCGCTCTCCTTCCCGCACGTCAAACGCATGCGTTAAGCCACAACAGCGTACATCTTCTTTTACACATTCTACATACGATCGATCAGTTTGCACAGTAATTTGACTTATACCTCATGCCCGCCCCCGTTATGCTTGTTACAGATTGCGGTATAGACGAGGTCAGCTTGGTGCTGATCGAGGATTCAGAAATTAATGAACTGTTCAGCGATCCGCGGCTGCTCGGCCAGAAGATTCTCTTCAAACATCGCCTTCGCCAGTGGCGACAGGATCAGCAAAGCTTCCTTAGCAACATTGCCGCTCACATTGCGCTACCGAACGGGAACGGTACTGCCACTCCCGGTTCTGTCGTTGCACCACGCCAGTTACATCCGGCGACCGCCCTTAATGGCACACCTCCAACGTACAAACGAAAGTATCCGTTCGATTTGGATATCCATTCCGCGGCGCAAACAGCTCTGCAGCAGCTACAGCAGCACCCACAGTCCGACGACGATGTCGTGAGCATCAAAACGGATCACGATCACGGGCCGGTGACTGCTGTTACCCTCAACGGGCATGGCTCGAAGCGACGGTCTACCGCGGACCGAGATTCGCCGCTCATCATGCCGCCCACCTATACGGCCGCATCGCTTTCCCTCGTCCAGCCGTTGGTGAAGCGCAAGATCGAACCACCAACGCTCAAGGAACGAACGTCCGGTGCTATCGGCGACATACCGGTGCGCATCGATCGGGACAGTATGCTGCGGCTGCTGCAATCATCGCAATCGGGCCGCTGGATATTGAGCAGCTTCAAGCCGAACGAACCACTGGAACGGCGGGGCCAAACCATCATAACGCATCTGATCGTCGATCAGTTCCTGCACTTTAACATCCTCTTCAAGCATCGCATGATGAGCCATTACGCGGATGTGATAACGCAAGTGTTTCCCGCGGAATTGAAAGAAATTTACTACGCGCCCCGAAACACGGTCAAGCGGAATACGTCCGGGAAGCTGTTCGATCGGTACACGAACCAACGGTTGCGGCACAAGGAACGGTTGCCCCGGGTGAAGCCGTTCGTTGCGGACGAATGGACCGAGCACAAGACATTCGCCGAACTGGCGATCCTGAACGAGGCTATGCAGGGTGTACGCAGTGCGGCTACGGTGAACGGGGACGATGCGACTGGCAGTGAGGATGGCAACATTAGCAACGATTTCCTGCAACCGCTAGCAACGATGTACGTCGAGGGTGAAGATCATCCGGTGACCAGTGGTGGTGGGGGTGATGATGGTGGTGCAGTTGACTACTCCACGCGGGAGGATGACTGATGACAGTGGGTGGTGGGTAGAGTGAAGCGGGCGGGGTTGGTTGTGAAATAGTGATGTGAACCACAGGAATGACCAAGTGCCAAATTGAGATGTTAGGAAGAGCTGTTTGGAAATAACTAAAACTACAATAACACAGTGAAACTAAACTCGACGACAAGGTTTTCCGTTCATGTCGGGAATGTATCGAATATCAAAATTTGATTAAAAGCAAACCAAGCATTTGGTTGATAAGCATTACAGGGCCCTTAAGATAAATGTGGGTAGGTTATGTCGGACGTGAAGAATAAGCCTTTACATAAACTAACCTGAGCGCTTCAACACATTAAAGTAAGTTATTGTTACAAAAAAGAAAACAAAAGTGAGGGTTCTTAAAGTTAGAGACCCAAATTTACGTATGACCCAATGGCACTCAAATCTACATAGGAAGGACATACGTCTGGCATGAACGGAACTTCTCGGCGTGTTATACAGGATTCGAACAGTACTGCTAAGGAAACATGACTCATAGTTATTAAAAATGCAAATAAATTAAGCCATTTTTTGTGTAGTGTCCTGACACGCAAGCTAATTTAAGAGGATGAAGACGCGAGGGGCGCAAATGCATCGAGAGGCGTCAATAAATGTATTTAAAGTTAAGATGTTTTGTTTGTTTTCAATGCATCGGACGAAATCAATACAGTTCAACCAAACACAGTAGCCATTGATTTTTACCAACGATACTGGAAAACGGACTGTTCGACCCCAATAGACGTTTCCCTTTTACAGTATCCCTGTTCTCGTTATGCTTGACCGCGTAAGGAACGGAACGCCTGGCGTCGTGTATGGAATGCAAAAGGACGCCGAAGCCCTTCCAGCACGCTCGGTAATTATGTTGCGGGCAGGATTAATCATCAATCAGGGAGGGTGAAAACCTGTGCGCAGGTGTACTACTTAACCAACCCAACCGGACGTGGGTAGACGGTTATATGTACATTATGTGTAGGTATAACGCGACCACTCGCTACAACGGGGGTCGTCATTGGAAGGTTTCACATTTATGACTCGCATTTGAATTCCTCAAAAAAAAAAAAAAATAGGGAGTCGTTTTTTGCTTTTCTACTTACAGCAATCTCCCAAATTCATCCTTCGGCAGTTCAATCGTCCCGTGGTCCATCAGCTTCGAACGGTACAGCTCCACCTTGGCACGAACTTCGTCCTGGCCAAGCCTAAAATAGTCGTACGAAAATGATTAAAAATCGATACAGAAACAAAAACCCACGCGCTGCGCGGCCGTGAATCAACGCTCTTACCCTTGGCTTTCGAGCACTTCCTCCAGTTCGGCACATTTCACCTCAATCTTGCGCTTCCGTTCGTGGTCCAGGATGCCTTGATTCGGCTGCCGGTTCGATTGTGCGTCCAGCTTCGCTAAATCGTCCTCCGTCCGGTAGTTGATGTTATCCTTCTTTCCCGGCCGGACGAATGCCACGTTTCGCTGAACGTGCCCATTCGTGCCGGATCCACGGGGTGTAGTAAGACCGATTCCGTTGTACATTTTTTTTTGTTCTGCCCTTATCAACTAACACCACCGCTTGCGGGGCAGTAACCGAAAAAGGAAAACAAAAACACACCGCACGATATTATGGCAAGTTTTTGCAACACATACACGCCCGAGCACACCAAACTACGCTGGCCGGATTAAAGCGTCCCGTTCCGAGAGTTACGATACGATCCGCTTGCGGTTGGGGGTTTGTTCGATGTAACGATATTCACACGCCAAAAGAACGCACTTTGTCGATGTCTTACAACAAAAAAAAAACACACACACAGCAGAAAAATCAATATTACGCGCCCTTCCAAGAACCCGCAAGAATTTGCCTTTGGGCGGCCGTGGCCCGATGCCGGTGACGGCGACCACAGTAGACACGGATCTGCGACGATTGTAGCAGTGTGGCGCAGTAGTGGTTACGAAATCACTGTTCGATCACAGCTCACTGCTCGAGCGTTGTCCGTAGCGATGCGAAACTGTTCTAATCACACAACAAACGCATCACCATTTACAGCAGCAGCTGAGCGACGATTTCACGGAGCGTGCACTTGTGCGTCCGAGAACGTTCGGCCATGATTTATTTTTTTTTGTGCACTTTTTTCCCCTGCTGTCGACATTTTGACAGCTGACAGGCGTTCGTGTGCGTGTGTGTTTGTGAAAGCTGTCAAATGTGACAGCGTGCTGGGAAAGCGGCATGCGCATAAATTAAATTGGTCGTTGGTTAAATTGGTGGTGCTAGGACTTTACCTATTTTCAGTTAAATGTTGATAAATGATAAGCAAGGACCATGTTGTGATAAAGTTATCTTATTTTCGTTCAAGGGGAACTAAGAATTGTTGGCTCGCTATGCATGCAAGGACGATTGAGGAACCGATAACTACGTGGTGTATGAACGATACGATTTAGTATTAGCCAGCTTCCGGTAGGTAATACATGTAATGAGAATGGCACCGGACCATCTTTTTCGCCCAAACTCACATGGCCAAGGGCTCTCACATAGAGGAGTCTTGGCCTTGCTGATTGCGAAAACCGGAAGACTGGATAGCGAGACGAATTACTACTCGACCGTGAGCAGTTCAAAGGCTTCGAGGAACAGTGGGCGAAACGGTAAAGCGTCGAATAAGTAGTAAAGAATTACGAAAGAAAGTGGTTGTTTATGTTTATTCTCCACTTTCCTGTTTCATTTTCTATTTCTTCTACTTTAGAGTGTCATCATCGGGAACAGCACCAACTAACGGCAGACACAAAATATTACATTTTCTCCTCTCCTGAATAGATGTTGTATTTCTTCATCATTCTCCAGTTGATGTTACAAAGTGTGTACTTCTAATATGTTCGCCTGCAACAATTCCAGCACAAGCTAACGGTACAGAAGGGTTCCCCGGCGTAAGAGTGGAAAAAAGATTGGCGCCAGAGAAACGCATCTGAGGAGAGTAGGAATGCAAAAGAGAGCGCACGACACTGGAGTGGATGATTGCGGAACAAAAGTCCCGGCATCCAACCCAAGCAGCGCACGCAACCTTCCTTCTTCCTGCTCACGAACGCCTCCGCGTACACGCCCCGGGACGGACGGAGCCGCTCGAACGAACGTACGGATACTACTAGCAGCTTAGATGATGCCGATCTTGTTGGCAATGTCCAGCGCATCGTAGTCGCGCGTTAGTCGGACGTACGCCTTCTTCTTGCCGTCCGGTCGCACCAGCGTGTTGATCTTCAGCACCTTCACGTCGTACAGCTTTCGCACGGCGGCCTTAACGTGGTTCTTGTTGGCGCGCAGGTGAATCAGGAAGACGAGCGTGTTGTTGTCCTCGATCTTCTTCATCGCCGCTTCAGTCGTCAGCGGGTACTTAATTATGTTGTACGCGTCCATGCTGATGTTGGAAGAAAGAAGGAAAGTGATGATGAGTTGTAGGCACTGTTTTCAACTTCAGCTTTTTAAGGAGTCAGTAAGCATAAGTTTTGGCATAGTAGTGGAGCTCGTTGCACAAAGAAACTGTCTCATCAATTCAGTAAGCTTTCTAGTCATAGCGTGGTAGAAAGCTGTTGCAATACAAAGATTTACTCTTGCATTCTAACGCTGCACAAGCATCCCCATTTAGCAAGGGAGTTATGTTTTAAATTAGAATGCCTAATTTGATTGATATCATTGATCATACGGCAGGACAGGGGATTCAATTCTACCCAGATCATTCCCCCGTAAGGAAGACTGACTATGAGACTGCGTGGTATCACTAAGTCTAGCAAGCCTATATATGACCGGCAGGACCACGGAGATGTTTAAGCCAAGAAGAAGAACAATTGGATAAGTAACCGAAGTGTTTCAGATCTTTTTGGCACAGTAGAGCTCGTTGCACAAAGGAACTGTCTCATCAATTTAGTAAGCTCTCTAGTCATGACGTGGTAGAGAGCTGTTGCAATACAAAGATTTGCTCTAGCATTCTAGAGTTTCACAAACATCCCCATGTAGGAAGGGAGTCATGTTTAATATTTTTTTCAAATAGAATGCCTAATTTGGTTCGCACGAATCCGTACTAATATTATTACTTACCGGCTGCGCTTGGCGACCGACTTCCTCGGGTACTTCGGACGACGGGGAAGTCGCAGGGTCTTCGGCCGCTTGAAGTGCACGGATGTGCGGATCTTGCGCAGCACTGTTCCGTACGGACCCTTGATCAGCTGCGGAAAGAGAAGCAGAGTAGAAACATTGTTAGTTCTTGATCATGGCCATTATCACCCATCAGGGCAGGAATTTCGCAACATTTCACTTTCGGGGTTGTGGATCGTTGGGCGTTTCAGTTGGAAGTAAAATGTTCGTTTCACTTGCTAGCAGCATCAATGAGATTCCCTCTTCAATATTTCATCATAACAAACACACATTAATCCACTCCCGTTTTGGTGCTTGGGACACCCTGGTGGTTCAGATGCAATGTAAACATCACCTCGGTCAACGAATGCTCACCTTGGTCTTTGCACGCTTAGCACGCAGCATAGCGGTGGCCCGAGCCTTCTGGATGCCCTTCTGGATCTTGGCCTTGATCTGCTCCTTGGTCAGCTTCGGCTTCGGGCTCTTGGTGGACTTCTTGCCCTTGGCGTTGATTCTACGCTCGGGCTTCTTCTTGCCGGTGGTGGCCGAAATCTTCACCTTTGCGCCAGCGGCACCAGCCGTAGCCTTGCCTCCCTTCGCTCCAGCGGCAGCCTTCGCACCCTTGGCTGCAGGCTTGGCAGCGGCCGCGGCACTCTTCTTTTCAGCGGCCTTCTTCTTGCTAGCGGCAGCAGCAGCGGTAGCTGCAGCCGGAGCGGCCTTAGCTCCCTTCTTAGCGCCAGCAGCTCCTGCGGCCGGTGCGGCCTTCTTGGCATCGCCGGCAGCTTTGCTAGATCCAGCCGCGGCGGCTCCGGCAGCTGCCGGGGCCTTCTTCTTCGGGGCAGCCTTGGCATCACCAGCCGGGGCAGCACGTTTCTCGGCCTTCTTCTCCTCGGCGGGTTTCTTCTCCGCTGCGGGCTTCTTTTCAGCGGCGGGCTTCTTCTCCGCTGCTGGTTTCTTCTCAGCGGGTGCGGCAGCGGCAGCGGGCTTCTTCTCTGCGGCAGGCTTCTTCTCCGCGGCAGGCTTTTTCTCCGCTGCGGGTTTCTTCTCGCCAGATCCGGAAGCCGATGCGGCGGCGGCTGCCGGCTTCTTCTCTTTCTTTTCGGCCGGTTGGCCGGCTAAAAGTGTGCAGATAAACAGAAGAAAGGTGTCGAGTTAGTATTCGGCTAGGTATAGGTGAAATGCGGTGAGGCAATCATATGCCCTTGCTGGTTTGTTGTCAGTAGCGAAGTAAATTGTCTCAAACACTGCGTTTTTCAGTGAGATTCCCTCTTCGTAAATGTTCATCATTTTAAAACACGTTTCAAGCATCACTGTGGACCACCATCGCATCATATCATCGTGCGCCGCACCGTTTCACCGCACCGCAGCTAACCGTACGAACCAGAGTTGACGGAACACAGCCCTCGTGGCGTACACAATGCAACAGTAACATGCTATTTTTCACTCAAAAATCACATTTCCGTCAAAACCAACGTATAACTGCACGCTGCCACGGTTCGTAAGCGATGTTACACACGTTTTATGATGCTCAAAGGACATTTTCACCGAAAAATGGACGAATTTTAGCTTACCGGGCTTCTCAGACGGTTTCTTCGGACCCATACTTGAGATGGAAAAGAGATGTCAAAACGGAGATTGCTCGCTTCTATGCTCGGCTTCCGGAACGATGACACACGCAAGAAAGTCGCGAGTATTGTTTTATTTATCAAGCAAACACTGTCAACAGTATGGTAGCGCCTCTAGCGGCATTCGGATTGAACTATGGGCGATTGTCGACCAACACAACATCGACATGGTTTGAAGCTCGTATTTATTATATTTTTTCCGTTGAAATCATGCTCAGAAGAAGTTAAAACATTAACTTTGTTGAATAATATTATACCTTTAGCACTTCAAAATTTCTTCTCTACACGATAAAATAAATTGCATCGCGTTGCTGAGTAAGAACTTTCTAAAAACAATTTATTCAATATTTAATAAAAAATCAAATCAGCTTCTCAAGGTGTAATTCTATGCTACACATCTTTTTTAACATTGTAATTGCGTGTAAGCATCCTAAGGCGCAATCACACACACCCACGACTGTCTAACGACAATTTATTTCCATTCCTAATATCTCATTTCCCCACGAACAGATCATTTGATTGCATATTTTATGTCGCCGGCTTCAATTTCCTTTAAATCCACATCCCGATAATCGACTATGATCTTCCTGATTTTCAGTATGCCCCGTTCGCTGATCACATCCCCGGGACGTACGGTGATGCGAGGCGGCGACTGATTTATGCTGCTGTTTGTGCAGTTTAACACCCTCGGACTTGTAATGGCTGCTCGTCCCTCGTTGGAAGTGTTAATAGCCGCAAGGGTTTTCGCACGCGCACTGCATCGTTTCGCAAATGAGTGTTTTAACGTTTCAGTTTTCTACCTTCGTACGAAACGCATCGAAGCGGACGATTCGCCTCCTGTCCTGTGGAACGTTGCAACGGGATCTTCCAGCTTCCAAGGATTAATTTCATGGAACGAGAACGAGGGTTCGCGGGATGTTGTTTTGGACACGGCATCATCTTAAAATTACAAATTGTGCATCTGAGGTTTATTTTTTTGCCCGTGTCAAAAGAACATCATATGCCGGTCCCGGTCCGGTATCCAAACGGAAGGAACTTTCCTTTTGTCACGCGGCGTTAAACGATGTTTACTGCACTCGCATGCGCATCACCGTGAAAACCCCCTACCCACGCACCCCACACCCCGGTGCTGGGGATTTAGGTTGGCCATTAAAAAGTAATAAAAACGCGCCCATCATTTTCGGTCCAGCGGCAAAAAAACGGAATCAAAACATTTCTCAAACGGTTCCTTCTTTTTTTTGTTGGCGAGACGTTCACTGCGGCCATCAAAAGCTGCGACAAGAATGGCTCCCTAGAAGCGGGAAAAACGATCATGCGCAGAGATCACACTGATCATTCGACGAAATCGTTACGGTTCACATAAAACCGATGCTAAACAGTTGTCAACGAAAGCAATAAAAGCACACTTTTTTTTTTGGATGGAACCGAATCCAAACATGCTTGGTTTTTGCTTGTTCGGCCACAATTTATTCTAGCCACTCCAACCCAATAGAAACCATTATCCATTATCAGCTGAATGTTTGAGTTTGCATGTACAAAAAAAAAGAAAAAACCTGTCTGAGACTCTTTCACCTTCGAAGACTTCCCGAGAACCCTGCCAGCGCACCACGGTCAGCAGCAACACACGCGGAAGCCGAACGTGCACAAAGAACGCGCGGCATGGGAGGGAAAGATTATAAAATAATTTTATGACCGAATTTTAAAATCTTTTAAAACGATCGTAAAACCCCACGAGAGCTCTCGATCGATCGTAATGTGTTCAAGCGCTATCGCCGGTGTGTCCGATCACGGGTGGAAAATTAAGCGACCGCGGGAATCACATGCAAATGCACAAGAGGGGGGGAGGTAAAAGAGGGAGAGGTGAGTAGTGTTGGGGTTGTTTTGTTTTTATTTCTTTAATAGCCGTCAGCCTCCTTTTTACAGCCGATAATAGTTGCCTGATGCCTGATGTAAATCAGTGTTACCGTGGATCGATCGTGTGAACTATCGGACGGCCACACACGACGATGAGAGCGACGAAGAAACTGGCTGTCCATGTTTCGTTACATTGTTTGACGGATGTATTTTGCAACGAAACCCGAAGCATTTCCAACCGGACTCAGTAGCCAAGGTATCCCATACGACGCACCCGGGTCAAAAGATCCGGTGTAGTTACCAACTTCGAGTAGATGGCCGTTTGAAGTTCACGGTACTGAAAGTGGGGTGGAAATGGCATATCCTCCAGGGCGCAAACGTGTGCCTTACCCTCAGCATCACCCACCAACAGGCTACGGCCACAGTTCGTAAACCGAATCACGGTCAGCGCCGTCGTGAGACTTCCGAGCGTAGTTTCGGACGCGGGTTTAGAGCTGCGACGCTTCAGATCCCACAGCTGGACACCGTTCCGTGTGACGCTCGCAATGATGGTACTGTTTGTCGGTGACCAGTAGGCGGCCTGAATCGGAGCAAACCCGGTGCTCAGCGTTACGATCGGTTCCGGAAGATCCTCGATCCAGATGCGGATACTCCAGTCGCCACTGCACGTGAGGAAGATCTTCGGGCTCCAGGGTGAGTACTCGATGCAGAAGATACCGCGCGTGTGCATCTGCAGCACACCGAGATGCTGGAAGGGATCGTTAATGCTGCACCAATGCACCGCACCCTCGTCCGTACCGATGTAATACTTGTCCTTCTGCACCGGATGAATCGTGACGCAGAGTGCTTGCGGGTGTAGATCGGACTGTATCCTAACCGGGGGCGGATCGTTTGCCGTTGCCGACTGTCCTTCCAGCGTTCCTTCCACCCGGTCCAATCGCAGTAGAGGGTAGGGAAGCAGGTACTGACCGATCGTTAGCGTGTACTTCATAACCCAACCGTTCTGTGAGACGGCAATAACTTCGTCCTTACTGTCGTTGTCAAACTCGACCCACTTTAGGTCCCAAATCGGTTGGTAGACGGGAAACTTGTCCCGGTTGGACACAGCCAGCGGTGTCTGGGTGTTGTCCGTAATGTCGCGAATCTGTACCAACCCATCGTACAGTCCAATCGCCAAGAGCTGCGGTGTACGCTGCGAGAATGCAACACACGTCACGGGACAATCGAACCGGTACCGACGCTCCGGATTTACCGGGTTCTTAATGTTCCAAACGTAAACGTACCCATTGCCTCGATCATCGCTACTCGTGTGCCCGTAGATCCCATACGCGATCGCAACGATATCTCCATTCGCTGGGCACCAACTGGCGCAGGCTACCGCCTTTCCCATGGTCTCGACCGTCCGGTACGTCCACAGCACATCCAACCGGTACAGATACCGTATATCCTCCCGGCACGGATCCGGCGGATACATATTACGGAACCGAATCTGTTGCTCGCGGTAAACGTTACCCGCGAGCAGACGCTGCAAGATCATGGACGAGAGATGGAAGTTTGGATTACGGTTCAGCCGATCGTCGATGTCTTCCATGCCCTCGCGCGAATAGGTCGTAATCTCCAGCTTGGAAGCTGACTCTGCCACATTAATTTCCTTCGTGTGTCGCTCCAGATCGTTGTACGTGTCGTACATGTCGTAGTTCGAAACGAACGAAGCCACATCCTGCCGGTGAATGCACTCCGTGTTGACCGAGCGCGATTTGCATGGCAGGTCACGGGTCTGCGCCTCGGCGTCCGCCGTCCGGCGTGCTTTCGGGCGTGTCTCGAACAAACGGTTCTGCTCCTTCACCAGATCGGCCTCTTCCGCATCGAGCGACACGACGTGACTCGGGTTCTCAAACAGCACGATGTCGTCCGTTTCTGTTAGGCGTATCTTGACGTGGTACGTTTTCTGACCAGCTTCCAGCGAAGGACTTCGGCGATCGATCACTCCCTCGTAGTTGGGCTGGTGGTCCAGATTATCAAATCCTTCGGGTTTATCGGCACTCTGGAAAAGAACGAACATGCTGATAATAGGGAATGGGGCCTTCCTCTGGTATCCTCTTCCATCACTCACCGGAGCAGCTCCGTCCTCCATCTTTTCACTCGCGGGTTGAAAATTTTCACGAAAACGACTCCACACGAACGCTTCCTCTCCGAACAACGGTGGTGCAAGATTAGTTGGCGTCCGGTCCAATCCATCGATGAGGACCTAAACGTGCAAAGCAATCAACAAACAGTACCTCCCTTAGAAACGAAAACAACCCCTAGTTACGGCTTCCGGTTCACGCTAGCAAGCAAACGATGGGCCGGTTGGTTCCTTGGTAACCGGCGCCAGGGAAACTCGGCGAACTTGATATACAACAATCTATCTACCTGTAGCCGGTTCCTTTCCTTCAACCGGCTCACAATGTCGAGCACAAATTTACTGTCACTTGCTGCACCGGCACTCAGGGAAGCCGAATAGAACTTGACCGATTTAGCCATGCCATCTCGATGCCCGCGAGACATTGCGCACTGTGAATACTCGTTTCGGATGCTCGTTTTGCACAACAAACAATGTCACAAACAATGTGATGCAAGTACAATGTCAAGGATTGCTGGGATTAGAAAATAGAGCAATAAATTAGTTTATTGTACAGTTAAAACATTTGAGAAACTTTTTCTCCTTCTTTTCCTTTCGTAGAAAGTAGAGATCTGCAAAGAAGAAAATGGAACATTAATTATGTGTATATTAGTTCTGATGGGGGTTGTCAAATCACTTACTCAATAGACTATTTCCATTCGGTTGTAAGAGCGAGGCGTTCGTTTCCATCGCCCGCTGTACACCGTAGTCGAAGGCGAGTGCCGTCATTCGGCGGAAAAATTTGGTAACATTTTCACCCGTCCGTGCCGAAACAGGCCAGTACTCGGCGTTGATGTCGTACGCCATCTTGATTGCCTCCAGCTCGATATCACAGAGCGCCTGATTGCCCTGAAAGTCAGCAAATAGCAACCACCTTAGCTCATCAGTTGGATCAGGGACGTACGGTCGACCAACATACCAAAAGATCCTTTTTGGTTCCGACGAGAAACTTCAGCACTGGTCCCTGGTTCAGTCGCAGAGCCTCGTCAAGCCATCGCTTCCCGTTGAGTAGCGTTTCCGGGCGTGTCATATCGAACACTACCACCACGACGCTGGCATTCCGGTAGTACGACTGGGCGATACATTTAAATCGTTCGTGGCCAGCCGTATCCCATCTGCAAGACACACATTTATCACGATAAGTAGACGAAATTGAGCAATCCAACAGCTAAAAGTAACTCACATCTGCAGACTGTACGATTGGTTCAGTATCTGAAACCGTTCCACCTCAAAGTCTAGCCCAATCGTCGCGGTATAGTCACCGTCAAACGATTCGTTACAGAACCGATTCACCAGCGAGGTCTTCCCGATCGACACATCTCCGATAAAGATCGCTTTGCACGCTGGAAGCAGAAATGGCACTACTGCTTGTGCGGCGCGCTTGGTACGTTCACTGAAGTCTAGCTCCCGGTAGGGTGTCACCTGGCAGCTGTAGGGCCGTGGCAGTTGGTCAATCCGACGTGTACCGTAGTCCACATTATTGTTAAGCACCTCGTAGCTAGTAGGCTTTGGACGTTTGGTTTTGCGATAGATTGGCATGTTAGTGAACTTGTGCAACCGATTTCAGCTCCACACGACCGACCTGTACTGTAACAGAATTCGACACGAACTGCGTGTGCTCCCGAGGACCGGAATACCCGCGGGCAACGTTCTAGGATACACGCGAGATCCTTCGCAAGGACCTTCGCATAGGGTGCGCACCGGAAAGACACGCACCAATACATATCGTAGCACGCGGGTACCGAGCACCATGGCAACCGTCACAATAGGGTAGATTTGTGAGACAAAAGGGTGCGAGAGAATGAGAGAAGGAGACAGCAGTTTGATAGAACTGTTGTGGACAATTGTGTGGTGTGTGGTGCGCTCATGGGTTCGAAAGGTGGCTGGCCTACCGATCTACTTCACTGAGCAGCAGGCTCGATCGCGGCGTATTGAGCCTACGCTACGCTCGAGCAATTCCTCGGTCGCAAGGTGTCTCGTTTAAAAGGTACAGAGAGAGAAAGCAGGGTGATGGAAAAAGGGAAAACACGAGAAGAAGAAACAGACAAGGATAACAGTCGTACGCACGCACGCATACATACAGCTCGATCGGCACACATGCTCACATCGGGTGATCGTTCCGCAGGAGTCTCCGGCAAGGCGGAAATGGATAATAACAGGCGAAGAAAACCCGCTGCCGCTCAACCAATACGCCAGGTGGTGGTATTAGGTGAGAATGTTTGGTGAAGAAGTCCCGGATCGAATCGTTCTAGGATCGATGCGTTGGACTGCAAGCAAGAGCATTAGGTAAACAGCTGTAATCTTGAAGGGATGGTCATGAAATAGGATCTCTTGAGATGGATGGCGAAGGATGCAATGTGTGCATTGCATTGAATCTTTACGATTGTGTTCGATCGCCAGCCCTTGTTCCATTACCGGCACAGCTGTCCTTGCTTCCTTACCAAGCGCAACAGGGTCTTCCTTAGAAATCCTACCAAACCAGATTATCTCGATCGATAAACCAATGGTGCAACAGTTGTTTTGAGCAAGATAACCGCCATTAAAATGCAATATGCGTGAAAAATTACACAACGCGTATGTCCTGTGATATCTCTATTTAAAGACAAAACACCAACCAAACCGGATTAAACCCACTAAGCAGGAAGGCTCGATCGTGCGAAGAATAAAGTCGTCTAATAGAACGCATTTTTCTAGAAGCATATTTCTTAATCACGGCTGTTCACAGCGTAGCGAGGCGTACGGAACAGGATTTCGGAATACATTTACCGTTCGCTGGGAGTTGCTAGTTTTCATCGATACGTGATGAATGGTACGCAGGTACGACAGTATGCCATTAGCCAGTTTAGTTTTGTTCTGTTCTGTCTTATCAGTATATTTGCTTCAATTTTCAAACTCGATCGTCCGTGGCTGCTTACCTGGATCGCATCATTGTTGCAACAGTTGTCGATGCTGCTGGTCAAGGTGCTGAGAACGGAGCAAAGCACGTCGATCCAGGGGTGATAAAAGATGATGTAAGTATTCTATAAAAATAGTACCAGGCGGTTGATACTCGTAAATAATGGTGATCGCACAGTGATCGCAGAGATCAGCTGATTCTCCGTTTAAGGCATAGCATAATACCAAAAAATCCTTTAGAGTTTCTTGATGTAGAAGATTTTTAACCTTTTTTGGAAGACCACCTAGAGTAAGGATTTACTTTAAAGTTGCAAATATTATCCACAATCTTCTTAACCCTGTAGAAAAAAGTTCTGGTGTCTTTTAGCCTTCTAGTAACTGAGACTTGGAATTCCTTCTTTCTACAGGTTAGTTAAGGTCAGTGAGTGCTTTTCGACTTCAATCAAATTCTATGCTTGGGGATAGTTTTTAAATAATGGCATAGTACGAACAAACACCCAAAACCAGTTGTTCGTCTGTTCAGGATAATGAGAGCTCCAAATCGTTTCTTCATGCTGCGATGTCAGTCCGTTCAGGACACAAAGCCACGTAGCAAGAAAGAACCTTAACATCAAGACTCAATATTAAAGTTGCATTCCCAATTTCTTTAAATTATGCGTTAAAGCTTTCTAAGGTTGCCCAACCCTGACGCTAGTCATCCACGCTTTCAATACCATATCGCAGGTTCTAGTCTTGGGTCCCATACACTAACCTCACCCAACAACGCGTGCATTTTCTCATCCCGTTTCATTCATGATGCTTCCTCCTGTCTACGCGACAACTTTTAAGCAGACGAACTAGTTTGAACCATCCCCGCCGTCGTGCACGAACGGATTTGTCGCTGGTACGCGCGTGGTCGGATCACGGGTGCTCATCATATTCGCAACGATGATTTATTTGTGTTTATTTATATCGATGTCGTTTCGTGTATGTATCCCACGGGTTGGGCGGTTTGAAGAGCGAAGTGCGTCCGGTTTTTTTTTCTCTCTTCCAATCCATCCATCCATTCGGGGCCCGCTGCATCTCGCCAGCGATCTCGCTTTGCATCGATCATCGATCGGCGTCGTGTGTAATAGGGTGCGACAGGCACCCCGGCAGCACGACCCCGTGTGCTAATGTGCAGCGCGTCGCCTGCCCACCCAACCAACCCTCCTCGCGCTCGTGGTAGGCGTTGAGTGCGATTTTTACGACAGGTCGGCTTTCTGGGTGATTTTTCTGTTCCGACTCGTTTATTAGGGGCGCAAGTCGCTGTGAATGAAGCTGAGCGCGGCTTTGCACCGCGCTGTTCATTATCAATTCCGCATTTTGCATCCCATTCACACGGACGGGTTCCGTTGAATGCGAACAAGCAGGCTGGCGGTTTCAACGGCAGTAGTTTTGTGACGTGGGCCCATGCGTAGTATGATGATGAGCTAGGCTAGTCGATCTAGTGAGCTGAATGCTTGGCGTAGACAGTGTCTCCCATAACGCGATGACACGAGCGGCTTCGTCGGAGCTGAGCAACCGAGCCGGGCAAAAGGGGAAAAAAGTTCGCCATTCCCCGAGGTACTATTAATCAGATCAGTACAGTGCCAGCACCGGCGTCGACTACGGGTGTGCGCGAGTGTCTCAGGCTTGCAGTGCAGTAGGTACGGTCCCCTTTCGCGTACAACGAAACGAACCGTGCAACATAGAGCCAACCCATCCCCCGGTGGAGGTCGGTGAAGTAGAAGTGAATTAATCAACTCTCGTATAGCAGCATCCAGCAGCAGGGCGCAGAGAAGACAAAAAATAGTGACAGTGAAGAGTTTACCGCCGTGTAGTGGTTGTGTTAAACCTGCTTCAGCAGCTTTTGTGGGTGTACACGGTTTGTGATTGCAAAAATGGAACAAAAAAGCACAAGCAAACCTCGGCGCTTGCGGCGAGAGATGAACCGGGAAACCCCAAACACTGGCTAGACGGTTGTTTGGACATTGGAGCTTAGCTGGAGCCACAAAAAAAGCCCTCGATATGATTTTCATTACTATCCCAGCTAATTATTCTCCCGTTACGGAGTGAAAATGGCCACGACAATGTGTGTGTGTGTATCTGCTTTTGAATTCATTTTTGTGCCGAAAAAACAAAAGACTTCAACGCTGGTGGAATATAAAGCGACGAACCTTTTCATTTTCACTCCCCGCGAACGATCGCTGTGGTGGTGGTGTGGGGTGAGGGAAGAATTATTTTTGGAATTTGATAAATTCAAACGGTTCGCCGAACGGTGAACAGCTGCATCGGTTCGGTGTATGGTGGCATGAAACATGATACCGAACAGCCCAGTTAGCCCGATGACCAGTTTTGCGCCGATCGCCAAACACTCCACCTACTTGCGGCAGGTGCACAAAGGGTAGATTTTAGCTTCCACCTCTTCGTCTCTCTCTCTCTCCCCCCTTGTTCCTATCCTTCCGTTGGGGGACAACATTAGCTTGCGTCCGGTGCGTGAAATTCTACTCCAAAATCACAACTCGCAACTGCTACCGTGCTGTTCGCTTTTGGGGCAAGATTGTTTGTGTCCTGTCGGTTTTCGCTTGCTTCGAGTTGGCTTAATGTGCCGCTGATGGGTTTGACTTTGTTTTTGGCATCTTTTCGCCCACGGAAGGTGTGTTTGTGGTTTTAGAAGGAGCTCGATTTCCAGGATGATCAGCCGGTGGCAGCTGAGCTTGTGGTTATTGGCACAAGTGGAAATAGTAGAAAGGGAGCAACAACAAAAAATGCTAACCAAAGAGCTAAAGAGGTTTTTTTTATGTTTTTTTTTGCTATATAAAATCACCTGGTTTCATTTTTTCATTCTTGTTAGCTTTAATAATAAGCCAATTTCTACATCTTCGTGACTACTTTATACATGTGCAAATAAGCAATGCTTCTGCACACAATCACACATGCTCACGGCGATAGGATTAGGGTGGAGCGCACTCTCAAGAACAACAGGAAAATCATTTCCATTAATCGCGAAGTACGGTTGTTTTGTTGTGCGTGTGTTTTCCCTTCCAGAGATGCCACTTTAGCAAACATGTTCTTCATGCTACCACAACGTGTATTCCGATTCCATTTAAAGCTCGTTGTTCTTCGATGCATTCCACTCTTTGTTTTCTGCTTGCCTGTAAGGTGCATCAACAGTAAAAGAAGAGAATGCATTCGCACAAATAACCCCCCCACACACACACACACACGCACGGGTACATTCCAATCCATTAAAATTAATCAGTGCTAGCGTGCGGATCGTTGCCGCCAGCGTGATCTCCTATCCTTCACGAACCGCTCATCATGTTCGCCCGACTGTCATCAACATGGAAAAGCGGGCGTAATGATGTTTTAAACCCACTCTCGTGCCTTACCGAAAATGACACAGTACGCGTTGGATGGATGATGCCGGGGTTCACTGCATACGAGTCAATCATCATAATCTTGATGGTCCAGTTTCTTAGGGCCCACGTTCTGGTTCCATGACTTCGCGCAGGAAAGTCCCACAAGGAATGGAAGGTAAGGGAAAATCATAATCCATAACGATCGTAGCGTTGTGATTGTTTTATAATACGAGTGTTCCCTTAATTTTCCTTTGATCTTCTCCTGCCTTCCGGGATTGGTGTGCTTTCACAGAAGCAAAAGAAAACAAAAAACACGGAAAAATCGTAATTAAAAGAAGATTTGGCACAAAATTCTTCCGCGCTTCTGGTAGTGCGTCTAGGCGCATTAGGAAGACCCAAATCGGGCGGGTAGGTGGAATTAGATTTCAACCCTCTTTAGATCACGTTCCACCCTGATGAGTGCGAGTACCGGTGATGGTGATGGAAGATAAAACGCCTCACATTGCCCCTTCATTCGCGGTTTTGTTTGGGTTCAGTGGCCAAGCGTGAAATTCTGCGATAAGAATGCGTATATCGGTACAATGCTATTAACAGCACGATGAATACAATTCACAATAATGTTAAGAAAGAGAAAGAAAAAAATCATTTTTTTTCATATACCTTCTTCTACACGTTTTTTTTCTTGGATCTTAAGCGAAAAGAGAGCTAGATCCAGATGACAGCCTAGAAGAACATCATCTTACGGGACGGGTTGACAGCTACAACCATCGCGGTAGAAGTGATCGCCGTTGTTCTTACCAACTTCCCCAGTGAGATGAGGGGTTTCGGCTTTCTTCTCGCTATCCACTGGTGTGCTGCCGTAAAATCTTGGATTTTATTACATAAACACGCCGTTTACGTTGCTTTCTTTCGATGCGTGCCACCGGCATTGTTGCTGGCACGATTTTATTACCGTTTTTCGATTTAAATAGAAATTGTCTCCTGCCTGCTTGGGCTTCCCCTGGTCAGCAGGCGGATCAATGGAAAGCATTCTTTTCCCTGGCGTCACGGCGCAACTCGGCACAGAAAGTGCGCACGTGCGCACGGTGAAATTCTCAGAATTCCTGCCGAACTAAAATCCGGGCTCGATTGATATTCGAATGCCTTCTTTTTTTAAATGGTCCCGAATCGATGTTTGATGAAATAAAACCGCCCGAATCACGTTCACGCTACGCTGAAGGATCGATTTGGTGCGTTGGTTCGACGGTGCTCTGTTAGCTTCCAGTCCGGTGCCCAGCGCCCCCAGACCGGAGACCACCTGCCCAGCTCAGCACGGTTCGGCTCGGTGCGTGTGTGATGGATGCCGCATTCCGATGGCCCACTTCGGCGTAGGTTTGCCGGACTGCGCGGGATGAGGTTAAAATTAATAAGTTTATCGATTTTTTATCGATCACCCAGATTGGGCGGGGACGGGGGTGGTTGTGGTGATGGGTTGGCAACGCTTATCGGGCGATGATCATCAAAGATGGAAAGCGTTGGGTAGATTATCGCGCTGGGTTCGAGCGATTGGGGTGATGAAGGTTCGCGATCGGTCCCTTTGACGATCGTTTAATTCTTGATTGGGTTAGATTTTTCGATCCTCTCACGAACACCGTTGCCCGCGTGCTTTAGATTTTTTTTTTTCGTGCCTCCAATTCTAAGCGAATGGACAGAAATGATAGAAGAAAGCATCTTCTTTGATGTGCCATACTTTTCCTTCTTAAAATGCTCCTAAGTGCAAAATGACGCAACAGACCAGCGTTTGTACTTGTTAACTGGAAAAGCTACGATTATGGCGTGGTTTTAGCACAAAAAAAAAAAACGCCGATAAGTGGAAACAATGGACGGTGCTGGTTTTGGGCATCACAATAAGCTGCCATGCTTATTGCTGCAATAAGAATTACGTATCTTCACAACATCCGCCTCGGTTGTGCGGTTTGGAAGGTGCGCGAGCAACCATGCGGGATGAGAATGTATGAACGATGAGAATAAAAATAGTAGAAAATTAAGCAAAAGTTCGTCCAACCATTACCAGTTGGTGGGTCGGTTATGAATTAAACATAAAACACCGACACACCGTCAACAGGTTGCACAGCCCTGACACAATAGAGCTCCCCTCGGTTGTTCCTCGCGCAAAGCAATGCTTTTGTGGGCCAACAACAAGCGATGGGGGTACAATGTTGTTCAGCTATGTTGCAGAAACGAAGAAAGAAGATGTACAGATGTGGTCAAAACAATAGTAGGCAGTTTTACTTAATTTCAGCTAAATTAATAAGAGTTTCTTTATATTAATTGAAGTTGAGTATTAGTTCATTTGTTTATGTAGTATTTTATCAACAAGCTTATACTCAGCGCTCGAATGGATCGCGTAACATAGTGTCAAATGTATATCAGCAAAAAGTCCTTGGAAGATATTGCGTTGATCCATTCCAATGTTTTGAGTCCTGTCGATAAGCAAACCTCTTACACGAAAAGATCCGTCAATGACTTGGCCTTTTATAGATGAGGCAGCTTGGACTATAAGATCTCTGGAGAAGCATCATCAAGTACGAGGTCTCTTGGTAGATGAGGACCTTCTGTTATCTGCTATCTGTTACTACCAGTATTTATCACACACACACGAAACCACCTTGAAGTTTGATTACTTCGTCCAGATAATGTTTGTGAGTAAATGTCTTCAAAAAATATCTTCAAAATAGCTTTTAAAAAAATTCACCCGTAGCTTTTGTAAGAAAATTATTTTTCTAAGTACTATTTGTTTAAAAGAGTAATGTCCCTGCTAATATCGTGAACGTAACTGTACGTTTTGCAAGCTACAAGACGAAAACAATGTCAAACGTTCAATCATACAGACACATCCGCGAAGCTCCGTAAGACGATTTATTCCCATTTAGACAACCATGGAGGAAGATCTTAAAGCCACACCAAAAGGTCCCCCCACCACCCCGGTTTGGTTTGTGGTCGCATACGAGCGCAGCACTACTACGTGTGCAGACAGGCATAACGCACCTGCCCAGAAGTTACGGGTTCGTCGCTCGGTAGCAGAGTGGTTGGGGATGGAGGGGGTGCGGGTACACGTGCACACATATTGTCCGCATACGAAAAGGTGCACTTTCCAGCCCGCTGGTCACTTGGTCAGAAAGGGGTTCGTTGCCCCGGCTGGGGGCTTTTGTGTAATTGCTTTTGCCCTTATGTGGGGGTCTTACCGGTGTGTAAGACGCAGGAAGAAGATCTTTGACTCCCTCATAATCTACTCCCCTCCCCGCTCCAAGGCAGAGCGTAGCTTCCGGTGCGCTGCGGTGCGGGACATCCTGTGTGTCGTAGCGTAAAATGATCAGCAACTCCCTTCTTGGTCGCCTTCCAAATCACGTAAAGTTCGAGGGCACGAGTCATTAATTGCTCCCTCTTGTTTGCCCGGGATTTCATTCTTTCGTGCGATCTCTCTCTCTCTCTCCCTGGTGAGCTTCCGTCTTGGCGAAAAATTCATGCAAGCGGAAGAAGCACTTCTAGCGATTCAGCCAACTGTGTCCACCACCCTCACCGTTCTTCACCGGTGGTGCCGTGTGTCGAGAGGGTCACGACACAAAGACATCAACATGGTGGATCGTTCCGGTGAGATTGATTAATATTCCATACATCACCGGGATGTAATACAGTGGTGTGGCCTCCCTGTTTTAGGGGTGGTAGTAAAGGATGTGAGATCATCCGATCGTCTATTTCGCTCTATCGGTAGGGAGCTTTCGTAGTGAGTGAGTTGTAATTTTGCGTGCCAGCCTTCGGTTTAGTCGAATCCCCGTAAACTGTCCCCATTAGAGGGTTTCGGTGCTTTGTTTTAACACACATTGGAACGACTCGGTTCGCTCTCTCTCTCTCTCCCTCTGGGCTGGCTTTTCCAACATTTTTGTGTGAGTGCATATGCGCGCACGCTATGCTACCGTCGTGTGGATGTTATTGTTTTTAATTACATACATACGATCGTGCATCGGAACTCTAGTGAGGCATTGGTGCGTACCTTCGTCGATCTGTGATTGCCAGCGTGTGTGTTTGTGTGTTGGGGGGAATGAGAAGCCTCGGTTGAAGGGAAGGAGAAAAACAAACAAACGTTAGAGTGCTGGCTAGTTTTTTGCAGTGCATTGGCGTACTGGCGTGCGAGTGTGATGGAAAGCGAAAAAGAAACGCGAAGGGAACTGCCGGACGGTGGGGATGAGTATGGAAAAATCAGTGCGCCATGGTGTGGTCCGGGAGCCTCCCGGGTCCCTTAGTGGCTAGAGTAGCACCAGCATTGACCGGCTCAGTTGCGTGAAGATGGTCTCGTCGGCTGTCGAGTGGGTTGATAGTCATTTGCTAATTTAATACCATCCGGCTGACATCATCGGCCGGTATTAGCATTTCAAGTCAAGATTTCGGTAGGATATTCTGGAGGGTTTGGTGAAAGTTTCCAGCAACTAGCGGTGTGAATAAGTAATCCGAACAAAATGGTGATTAAAATAAACAAAGTTAAAAATAGAAAAACCAAATTAACATTTGAAGTAAACAGTGTAATGTGATGGTGATTTGTAATAAAATGTGGTGAATTAATCAAAACCATTTCCATCGCGGGAAAGCTTTCATCGTGTGCTTTAAAAAATCGACCAATTTTCGTTAGAGATTTACCCGGTGCTAAAAATTCCTGCCGAAGCCGGAAAGCCATGGAAACGCAGCCAATGCTCGCTGGCTCGGGGGTACGATTTATGAAATTAGATTAATTAGTGTCGGCTTCGGTGTAAGGCGCCGCCGGACGGTGGTTACAGCGCGTGCCTGACAAGTATCTGCGTCCGTCCGCAAAAATACATACTAGCGTGAAAGTGGTTGTTTTTTACTCAATCCCTCTCTCCCTTTCTCTCTCTCTCTCTCTCTCTCTCGAGGTGTTGTAGTACTAGGTTGTAGTTTTCTTGCTTTCATTAATTTCCCTCCACTCGAGGGACTCATTACATAGGACGGTCGTGAAAATGAGTGCGTGACCGGTTTGTGATGGTGCTGCCTGCCACGATAGCGGCCTCTGATGTCTGATGAGAAATGAAGGTACGGTACAAAAACCACCATCGAATCGATGATAAACGTGCTTTAGGAGTGTGTGTGTGTTTGTGCAATGTGCATTCGGTCGGAAAAATGCAGTAGAATGATCGTGATGCGTTAAGTGGAAGGAAAAGAAAGTTGATATCGCCCCCTCAAAAAAAGGAATATTTTGTACAGTGTAGATTTTTGGAGAAGTGTTAGAGTAGTGTACTGGGCGAAATGTTTTCGAGGCTGTGCAAAAACACCATTTTCCCAACGGGACTAAATCAATCATCATCAACGGCAAACGCTCCGGCAGCTTCAGCATCAAGCAACAACAATCGATCGGGTAAGTTTGGATTACGAGTTTTCCTGATGGGAAAATTTGTCGATATGGTTCTCGATATTAAATTATGCCTCTAAGGTCCAAAGAATATGATCATCACCTTTTTAAAGCTGCCAACTCTTAAACCGGTAAAAGACATCGAAGATCTTGACGTCATTTTGAAGCACGTTTTTTTTGTCGATCGGCACCTATCATCTTGCCGCAGCCAGTTTTCCGAACAACTACCAGCCATTTATCAGCGATTTTGTAGATGATCGTACGCTTCACTATCTGCCCTCTGGTCTAGAAGAACGAAGAGTCTGCTTGAGCCTTGGAAGCGTTCTTAGCTATTAGATGCTCCAAGAAGAACCCTTTCAGAACCTTTGGAACCGTGCGTCATAGTTTTCCGCGAGACCTATCATAACATCAGTCATCTGATGCCCGTACCGTTGGTGCAGTCGTTCATCTCTGGTGCAGTCAGATTCCCGTTCCGTTTTTCCACGCGTGATTGTACCAGGCTGGAAGAAGCTTGAAGCCTGAAAGGAGAACCGATCACCGGGTGGACGATGAGAAATGGGATGGAAACGGCAACGCTGTCTTAACGATGAAATCGTGATTGATTTTTGTCGGGCTGAAGTAAAAGCGGCTACAGTGGACCAACCACTTCTGCACCACTCTGGGCAGGATCAAGGAGGGCTGTGGTTAAGGATTGCTGAAGAACTAGCATCCAGAACCCTTGGCAAAGGGAGCGGTCCCGGTGGAGAGCGGAGACTACTATTTCGAGCATAAATCTCTTGCGCCCTTTTGCTGAAGGAGGAGCGAACATTAACGATCATGAGATGATGGTGATGACGATGATTTGTCTTCTCACCGGAGCCAGTTTCTTCGCCAGACGATGATGCTCATGATGACGCTAACAATGATGAGCAGTCGTGAGCTCGTGTGGATTCCGCGGCGAAATCATGCCCCAACTACGGTTCCGGGCAAATATCCTCGATTCTCGGTGCTGGTGCTCTCACGTCCCAACCGCAAGAAAGGAACGTAATCGAGGAATGGGCACAGTTTGTGCGGAAATTATAACATAATCGTACACTCGCGATCATAACGCTAACGCAAGCAGCTGGGTGCACACGCTCGCGCTGGTTAGGAATTTTCCCCGGTTTCGGATCAGCCTGGGCCGGAGGGAGCATAAATTTTTATGCGAATTGCAGACACTCACACACATTCCTCTCCGCAAGGAACGCAGTCTCATTTGGGCTGCGTTAGACCGGACCGGCATGGATGTGACTGAATTTACGATCCCGGCCGGTTGGTCGCTCGGTCGAGAGGTTCTCCGCATAGAATGGCATAAATCGTGGGAGTGATACAGTGGTCACGGCTACGGAGCACCGTTGGAGCATCTCACTCCTGACCGTTGATGGCAAACGGGGTAGTCAGGCTGGCTGGCTGGCAGGCTTCCAGTTTCATTACATTATTTTCCTGCATTCGGTGCAGCAAGTTTTCCGCATGGAAATAGCTAGCGGCAGGGTTGTCGATCATCTCCAGTTCTGGGTTAGGTCGCGCTAATAAGCGTTCTGTCTCTTATTTCGTTGCTGAAATGCAGCTCACCACTGTGAAGAAACTAGACCTTCGTAGTAGACGTACGTGGTGCTTCCGAGCACCAACTAGAACAAGATTAATTGTTTCCTTACCCGTCATCGTCTTACCACGGCTCATGTGGGCAACCTTTGTTGAATTGAGGGCTCCGGGAGGACAAATTTATCTTGCACACCTTTACAAATCGTCTGAGGTCACCTGGAATGCGTTTATCGTGCCGCTAGTTAACCTAGATTCGGGAAACAAATCTACAAAGTTGTGGGGGAGATACTTTTAAATCTTATCCTCAGTTGTAAGAGCAACCTAAAGAGGGGAATACAAAATCCTTCTTTGCTTATTTGTGGTAAGATTCACTGATAATGAAAAAATCTTTATCTAAGCATGATCTATTCTAGATTTGAACTCATATCCTGGCATGTTGCTATATCCTGCGTTACCGATTGATCTATTAGCCTAAACGAGAATGTAATGTGTTACCAGCCAATCAAAATTAACAACGTCTACCCAAATAGGCCCAGGAAGAGCTTCTCTAAATCATTATTACTAACAGATGACGTTTACAAAAAAAATTATTGTTTGTTCAAAGCAACTAAAATACCAAGGGAAAAACAATCAAAACAAATGTAAACATCACCAAGGCAAAAACGCCAGCTAAATATTTACCATTACCCGCCATCGCAAGGCACTGTTGACCTCAATCAATGCGAAAGCAACTATCTTAAACGTTGAGTGAAATATTTTCATTAGCGAGCCGTGGGGGAAGCGCATTGGCGCGAAGGGTTAAAAATTTGACATTTAACTAACAACATCATCATAATCTCGTAATTGCTACCGCAATTATTCGTTAACGTCTGTACGGTTTTTTTCGCTTTGCACCGACGCGAGGACGTCGAATGGGGCGAGCGAGATCCATAACGAACAACAGGGCACGGATAATTGCATTCGGTCGGATGGGGTGAAATTATGGTTGGTAGCATGGCCCCCGACCAAACCACCAAGAAAACGAATAGAAATTAAACCCACCCAGCAGATCGATCTATTGCGTGCGTGGTGTGGGTTTCACCCCTGGATCGCAGGTGCATACATACGAGGATCGGATTTGTTTGTTCTCGCTGCTATTTTCCTGTGGCTTTACTTCCATTTGCTTCTCCTTCACGAGCTGATATCGAGCGTTGTAGGACGGTACGACTTGGATGAAGATCTCAACGTACAGCGAGGACTAGCGTTCCGATGCGCGAGGCGTAAGCATCGCCAGTCGGCTAGAATTATGTTTTGCTACGGGTGGTTGAGTAAATTGAAGATTATAGAGAGTTTAAATTAAACCATACTGCATCCGTAACCAGCCGATCGAGCCGATGCTCGTTATGCTAGAGGAAAAAGCTTTTCAGTCCAGGTTAATTCAATTCGTTTGAAATGGGAATTCCTCCGGAGGAAAATCTGTGCAGGCAATCTTTGTGCAGCTAAGAGGAAAATTGGTATAGAATAAGCATTTTTGAAGGAACGTTAATTGAATCAAGTGTAAGTGAGTTAGAAATTTTAGGAACACCGTATCGGGCCCATCTCGTACAATTTTTGTGTTTATTAAAAATCGGACGGATCACTCATCATGAAGACGAGGTCAACGGACATTCCGTCTGCTGGAAGCGATGCGACGAAACGACCCAGAATACCAATCTCCTTCGGTCTGGTTGGTGCTTTATGGTGCATTCAGTCTCTCCCGACATGTGTGTGTTCACGCTCGGGCAAGGCACAACATATAATCATAATTCACCATTTCGCCCATCATCATCATCATCCTGATCGTCGTCGTTGTGGGCCCTGCCCCCCCGTAACATTATGGAATATGTGGAATGTGGTGCAGCCAAAAAGTGCAACAAAACATTGGTCAAGTTAAGAAAACTTTTGGCGGTGGATTAAGAGAACTTCGGCGTACCAGGGTGCATTTAATTTTTGCAATGCATCATCATACACACACACACACACACGCCGGACCTGGTGGCTAGAATGTGCAGTGTTGTCGGCAAATGGAACACGGTTTCGGGAGGATGGATTTTGGGCTGTTTTTTTGTTCGCTTTACGCTTGGTGGTCATTATTAATGCGAATCGCGGGTTTGGGTGGAGAAAAAAAACACACACACACACACACACACACACACACACACACGAGTGCGGGATGCGTTTAGCCACAGCAAAAATCCTTTCGAAACATGTACACGGAAGGGCAATAATAATTACATGATGTTGAAAATTGGTAACGAAACGAAATGGGCAACGCGGACAAAAAAACAACCGGGTCAGGACCAATTGAGGATTTCATGCAAGTTGCACGGTGTGTGTGTGTGTGTGGATAAGGACCCGGGACCATATTGTACGCTCATTTCCTGATGCATTTCCTGAGCATAGGTGTACAGCCAAGTACAGGGGGAAGAGAAAATCGTTCTGAATAGCTTAAAATTTACCGTACAGATATGGTGGATGCCCCGCTCCGGGTGTTTAAGACATTCGGGACGACGACGATCGGTTCAATCCTTCGAAACTGATGATCGCCGGCAAATTTGCAGCTCACCGACGGTTTTCGCTTCGTTCTGGCCGGATTTCTTTGCAGCGTAGCTGCCTTTTTCTTCTTTCCAAGTTCTTGTGCAAAATTTTCTGGCGGAAGGTAAAAAGAATTGATCGAAGCGCATTATCGTTTCGAGACGGGGCAAAAAACGAAAAAAAAACTTGAAGACTTGGTACCGAAACATTCACCCAAAACACTTCACAGGTAAAGACCGTTTCCGCGATCCTCGGCGGTCTGTCTTGGGCGAAAGTCATAAATAATCTCTTTTCGGGGGCTGATGGTTTTGTTCTTCGTATTGTTTTATACGGCGGTTCGCGGTGGTTCTAGGGGGAAGGGAAAGCTTGGAGGTCGGCTGTGGCTGTGGCAAGGGGTAATTGCAAGTATGGCCGTTTAATTTTATTTCGCTTCATTTTAATTTTCACCTTTACCCCAACGCGACCGCTCAGTCCGCTTGATAGAGGATCGGTGCAAAAAGAGGTGCATCTCGTAAGGATAAGGATAAAGCAGAAAACCTTCACGGAGTGTGTGTGTGTGTAATGTGTTTAGTGGGATTAAAGGAAGAAAAGAAAGAGCTGTTCACGATCGATTCGAATCGTTTTCGATGGGTCAATTTGGTAAACCGGGAACTGGGGGAACAAAATAGCAACATACGTCAACAGTGACGAAACGGGTTGGCCAGCAGTGTAGGGAATTCCTTAAATTTGGTTATCGGTAAGCGACAACGGTTAAAACCGAAAATAGCCATCAATCGTACTGCAGGATCGATCAAGTCACCTTTCGCAGCTTGATCGGATCGGAACGTGAAGGTACCACCACCACAGCCGCACCAGGTTCGAAGGTCATACCCGTTTTAAATTCCAATAGCTCCGTGCGATGAAGTTCGACGATCGCAAATCACCATCGTCGATCGGGATCGCGAGCTGCTCGAAGATCGATTAGAGAGTGTACAGGAAAGAAAACAACTCCGGTCGAGAAATAATCGGGTTTCCTGTGGGGATCCTGTAGGTAATGATCCGGTAATTTACGTTCGCCATTCGTTGGGGAGAGTTGTTGCCACCCCTGTATCACACGCAGGGTTTGACGGGTGCTGTTTCCGTGACGTGATGTGATACACATCCAGGCCGACGAAAAGTGACCGCCGTGATGGAACGCGTACCGAATTTTATTGCACTTTCGAAGTGTAGCGTCCGTACTCGGGCGCACAGAGAAAGGAGCTATAAAAGTGCATCACATCCCGCGGTTGGCCACCAGATGGCATCCAGATTGATCATGTTCGGGGGTGGTAAATATACATGCAATTCTTCTTACTTTCCAGCCACGGGATTTTTCTTCCTGGCAGCTCCGGCGTAATGAGATTAAAATAAAACCATAATCCGATCCGGGACCGTCCTTTCGTTTCGTTGACGGGTTTGTGGGTTGTTGGAGATTTTTTTTTTTGGGGTGCAAAACAATGCCCACCACCGCAAGCCGTTTGGTGTAAGCGGAGGTGTTGCATTCACGTGGCGAGCTAATGTGGTATTAATCCGGGCCGGGTTGGTGGTTTTGCGTGCTAGTTGCCGGTTGGGCCAGCCAGCACTTCTGAATTTAATTTAAATTTATTTTTATTATTCATTTACCACTTTATCGCTTTCTGCTTCCGTCACGGGGTGGGTGTTTTTTTTTGCTTTGGTTGAGATTTCGTGCTACACTCGTCAGGTATCACACGGGACGGGGATACTTTCTTATAGGGTTGGAAATAATATTCAACCCCATCACACCGCCACGGGAAAGGATTGATGACGATAAAGCACAAGAGAGTAAAAAAACGGAGCCAAGCATTTAAGTAACATTTGTCGAGGTGTGTTTAAATTTATCTTTTGCTTGTTCTGTGGTGTGCAAGAGCGTACCGCTGAACCATGCAAATGTGTGTATGGTTTGGTGAGTTTTTTTTTTTCGCTCGATCATGTAGACCGGGTATGCGATTATCAACGATATGCGGGGACGATTTCTCGCCGTGCAACAATCGTGCATTCGATTGCTTTTATGTGGAAATTAAAAAGTGATCAAAAAACGGTTTAATAAGCAAAAAAAGGAGCCATTAAAAAACATGGTAAACAGTAAGCATCACGCTAAAGGAGAGCCTTTAAGAGGGTTTTAACGCCAAGCGAGGGTGTGGAGTGGTTTTTTTTTCTCTCTCTCGGGTTGCCTCGGCGAATGGCGCATCTCTCCTGTGACAGCTCGGACGATATCAATTTATTGGTGATTTTTTATGGCCATTCATAAAAAAAGAAAAATCGAACCCGTGCGGTGGCTTGAGGTTTAAGTTGAAGAAAAATTTGGAAAGAGAAGTAAAACACAGTTTGGGAGACATTTTGGGACATTTCAGTGCGACATTAAATCGGTATGCCAGCGAGAAGCGAATAATTTATAATATTTATTCAAGAGTTGTGGGATTTTGTTTGGAAAATAAATAATATATCTTCTAACTATTTTAGTCCAGCCCAAGCGACATTCAAAGCTTAAATTGACTATCAACAAGATCATTGAGAAACCTCTCTAAGATCATATGTTAATGTTCCAAACAGTAAGAGACATAAAAACATCCAATTTACCTGAAGAGATCGTGAAACAAATTGCACTTTATCGACAATTTGCTACAATGTACACCGCTCATGGCTTACTTTTGTTTGGCAAGATCATCAAGATCGCTGTAATTTGCCTGCCAACATCGTTTACCGGCAGCCAACCCAAATTGCTTGCGGTTTGCAATAAACGGTCCTTTCCTTCGATCGTGGTACATTTCGGATACCACACGATGCTGACTTTGCAGCAAAGTGGCCAAGAAAAGGAAAAGCAGGCGAGAAAATGCATTCCTAGCCGCTAGAACGAAGCGTGTATGCTCAACAAGGTAACAAATAGAAAATGCCGCAAAATTCATCTAGCCTTCCCGCACCATACTGGAAACTGCATCGGAAATGGAGGGAAACTGTTTCTTTTATCACCAACGGGAACTGTTTTTTTGTGCCTCAAACGCGCATTTATTGTCGGTGGTATGCGATCAATCTTTTACAGAAGTGCATTATTAAGTGGGATGATATGATAACAAGTTGCCGGACTGACGCACAACCCCGTTACTGATGATCGCTACCAGTATTACCAAAATCCTTCCCGAGCTGCTGAGAAAGAGAGTTGATTATATGTGTGTCCGAGAATCAGTTTTCGGATTGTCGGCTGTTTTTTTTTTGGTTTCCACCATTTTCGAGGTTTGTTGCCTGGTGTTGGGCGTTGAAATCCATTGCCACCGTGCGTGGCGACGGGATCAGTCAGTCGCGCGGAGAATCATTATCATCCCGGTCGCGTCGTCTTCCGAGCGCTACCGCAACACCGTCCGAAGAGGAGTTCCATTTTTGGACGAGCTCGGAAATTATGCAAAACGGTTGCAAACGAGCGTACCGTTGCTTTTTTTCTGTGTGCCCTTCCGTCCATCCGTCGGTCTGGGGTTCTCACTACCGGGATGCTGCGACCGTCCGAACTGTCACGAACGATGGTCTGCCAAAGACGGCGGCCGGTATACAGCGAACCGCGAGAATAGACTGACGTGTCGAGACGAAGACGACGGCTTGTAAAACCACGACCTTTTTCGTCCCCTCTTGCTCGGTGCCCTCTGTGCGTGCTTACAATGTCTACGCTAAAGATGGGGGGAAGTGAAAAGCTTCCGCCGACGCCGAGAGGTCCGTCCGCGCACGATGTTATGCGGGTGACTTGAAACCCAGGATGGGCGCCCTCTGATTGCGCCGGTATCATTGCGGGGGCCCATTCGTAAGTGCCATTGCCACAGAGATATGTGATGCGGATTCAGATCATCATTACGCTGCTTCGTAGGGAAGGCAGCACGGCGAAAAAAGAACAACGACTACAACAACAACAAAACCTCCAGAAGGTCGTGCGGTCAATTCGTGTTATCTTCCGGGCGGCGGGAATTGCTTGTCTCAGGGATGGGTCCCTAATTTTTGCCCTTACCAACGTCGAGCGCATTCTCAACCGGTTCGGTGGGAAGGTGGCAAGTTCGCTGTTGTTGTTGCAGTTCCAGATTTCCAGTTGCTGCTGCTGCTGCTACAGCTTTGCGATGCGGCTGTTTGTGAACACCATTGTGGCAGATCGTTGACGTTTCGAGCTTCACGTTTTTGGTTCGGTATGGTTATGGTGAAGGTTTGCCAGTGTCCTGCTTTGAAGCGAGAAAACCCCTGACGGAATCACTGACGAAAGGATGCACTCCCTTCTTTTTGCGGATGCACTCGGCCGAGCTGTGGCTGCGGCTGCTGCTGATGATGATGACCGGCTGCCACGGCCAAAGTCACGCATATCACGATCGAGCTATTAAATTCGATAGAGTGTATAATATTTTCCCGGTGCTCGGTTGCGCCGGTCCCGTTCGTAATCTCGCTATCGCTATCGCTGTCCCGGGGGTTGTGGACATTCTCAGCCACAGCACCACTGTCAGCTGAGCTGAGGGTTGGTAGATTCCGTGTGCATTCGGAGGGGTGCAAGATGGCGATCGCTTGACCGCGAACCGTTGACCGCCATGGGCTGGTTCGATGGATGGGAGAGATGATCATCGGACAGTTGGCAAACATGCATCGGAATCATAAAGATCGTTTGGCGAGGAAAACACGGAGAGGCTGAGGAATACCAACACGGGCCTTTTACTGTGGCGGATGTTGGTGCTTAATCCTAAAGTGTAAGCATACATGAGAAGATCTCATTTTAGAATCAGCTCATTGAAATAGCGTTAGAAAGCTATTTAAACTTCAAATCAACCGCTGAGCACAATCGATAAGAACAACTGCTTAAGAAGTTATTAAAGCAGACGGGTTTACGATGCTGTTTGTACGCGTAAACCACGCAGCAAAGCATACTTCAACAAACGATCGCGGCAAAGAAAAGGAGCCGCGGGCCTAAACGCCCTCAGGGAGTTCTGAAATGCTCATGAGAAAAGAACGTGATGCTTTAGCTTCTAAGGCGCATCCATATCGTTCTGTTTTTTTTGTTACAGTAAAGCGAATTAGTGCAACAAGACGTGCTTAGCATGAGCCGTGGGAACAAAGCTTTAAGGTGGGCTTTTTATTTAAAAAATGAAGGAATTTAAGAGTTTTTATTTTCGCGATCAATTTGTACCTCTGATGCACACGATTTCGGTGCAAGGTTCAAGCATCGTGTATCACGAACGTATGACTCACGACGCAATTCCACCTGAGAACTGAGTGCTCGTTAATCTCGGCTTAAACAGCGACGCGTAGATAAATAATCATAAAACCAACCATCCGAAATCCGTATCATGAGCGGTTAATGCCTACGTAAAGGAGTTAAATTTTATTGATTTAATTATAGCATAGCCGGGTGAATCGAGTGGTATGCGAATTTTTGGGGTTTGTTGGCTTCCAGCGAAACACTTTCGCAGCCAATCATTTATTGTACGGCTCTCGTGTTGTAAAGGTCGTAAACTAATAAAACACAAGCAGCAGTTGTTGGAAGCTCACGGCGTACGGTAGCAACCAACTCGTGAAGCTAATATTACCCAATCGGTGCTAGAAGCCTAGGGACAATTAAAAACACCAAAAAAAATCGAGCGAAGTCATCGTACCGGATATCATAATCGTTGGATTTCATGTCCAAAAACTTTTTGGGGAAGCAGACGCACCGTTTGCTAGACACACAGCCGTGAAGAGCTGATGTGAGAACTTCTCTGCCGTCCAACCCACGAGCATTGGCCGTATCGATGGCACGGTCCTAATGGTTGATTAAATTATTATGATTATTGTGATAATCCGTTTCCCGTACTAATACTGGAAGCGTTTAACCGAAACTATCAACCCTTGGCACGGGGCGATACAAAGCAAAAAGGCGATTCTTTCGTCACATTCCTAGACCGCAGCGGGCGGTTTTTACTTTCGGACGTTCTTTTACTGCATTTGAACGCATGTGGTCAGGCAGGAGGAAAAGAAGAGGAGCAGACAGGATGGGTGGCATTCCACCCAGAAGGGGAATTAACAGAGGAAAAAAAAGGCAAGAATTTGCCCTGTCACGGGCGATCATCAATCGGTTCAAAAAACGATCGATCCATCGTGTAACAGATCGAACGTCGAACATTAGCGGCGGTAGGGGATAAGAAAATTAAGAACAAATGGGACGCGCGATAGTGATCTCGGGAGCGAAGGAGAGGAAGGTAGCGGGGGGGGGGGGGGGGGAAAGAAGGTAATTTTAGGGGTGATCCAAGGCGACAAGCTTCAAGATTAGCTCGGGCCGCTTCCCCGTCCGGACGAAATAAAAAGTAAAGCAAAGTGAAATGATGGCGCGAAACGAAACGATTTGTTTATGACGCAATCGTGGAGCAGCGCAATCGAAAATGGGCACGGTTGGGGATTCAGTTGGGGAAGACTACCTCCTCTCGAACGCAGGCGAAAAGAAGCGGGGCTTGGTGGACCCCAACAAAAAAAAAAGGATTACTTTGCGAAGCGGATTAAAGTCAAGAGGGTTGAAGAACACAACCCAACCCAACCAATCGGTCCAGTCCAGTGTCAAAGGCCTCGGCAGAAGGTTTTTGTTTTTCTTTTTTTGCGGGGGTTGGTTTTGTTTGCGGTGTGAAAAGTAGTCTGAAAGTGACAGTGGAACAGCTTTTGGGGAAAAGGGAAGAGGAGAACTGGGGGTGGGGTGGGTTGGAGGTATTCGGAAAAGAAGTGACAGAGCAGTTGTGTGTCTGGAATGCGTGGTAGAATGCGATCGTGAAGCTGATTGATGGTTCATAGTTTTTTTTTTCTACAGTAAATTGGAGACTCACAACTCTTAATTTTTCAAAAAATGTTTAAATTCGTATGAAATCGACTCAACATAAAGTTCTATTTTGAAAACTGACCAGTGTTGCTGAAGAAGAAAACAAGCAGCTCCCAAGTGTAAATCATTACAAGTACGCGATAAGATCGCTAACTACACCGATATCGATCTCTGCGCGCTCCCTACAGATGTTCTCTTGCGCCAACATCGGAATGTGCACCGGGTGATGTAATGCAGCGTGTGCGTGTGTGTGTGTCACACTCCCATACCCGGACGGTTGCAAGACAGACACCGAGTGGCCAGCCAGTATTGCATCGCGTCGTGTCTGCAACGGTAGTCGCGATCTTATGCTACAATTAATTACGTTTAAATTAAGCAACGAATAAATTAATTGACGACGAACTCACCTCACACACACACATCGATGGCGGGGCACACGACAGCAGCACGCACCGGGACCCAATTGAAGCAGCAGCAGAAAAATCAGCAAAACCCACCGCACCACCAGAAATGGGAAAAATGAAGCATTCGCACAAACGCAATACGCTCGCCGGCAGCGTTTCGTTTCTTGTCATGTTGCTGTCATGCCGTTCGCCTTACCGCGGTAGCGCTGAAAGGCGGAAAACATGTGTCAAACGACAATGGTCAATCGGTGGCGATGGTCGGTGCGAACGTGACACACGGCGGGCGGACAGCGGCCAACATGATTTAGTTTATCGTTGCCCCAGGATCTTGACACTTTGCTGCAGTTGAACCCCCCCCATCGGTGCAGCATCAGTTCCGCGGTTGCATCTTCATGGGGTTTTTCTTCTTTCGCTAAGGTGCGATTGAGATTTGATTTTCTTGCTTCCCATGTTTGCTTCTTTCAAACACCTGCGAGAGGTGCGGGAAGCAGCAGCACAAAAAAAACCCTCTTCTAAACAGATACATCATTTCACGTACACGTCCATCTCAGGCCAGCCCGGCTGGATGCTGGCTGGGGCACATCGTATTCCCGGTGCAGGGATCGATTGATATAATTTATGGAGTTTATTTGAACAAGGCAGAAAAATGTCAGAAATGCTGTTGATCGGCAACCAACCAATCCATTCCTGGCACCCGGCACCGATCGATCATGAACGGTTGCACATGAATGCAGAAACAAAACCGACGACGTTGTAGCGCGACGTGTAAATTATAACGTGATGCTGCGCTCGATGTGTGACCAGAGCGGGACGGTTTCGGAATAGAAGCAACAACAAATCAAAAGACTTCAACGCACAAGTGACGAACCCGGACGATCGCGTAAACGGTACAGATAAATTACCTCACAGGAACACACACACACAAACACCGGTTTGGGGCAAGGTGGACCCGGGGAAATAGTACTGAGATATTGCTTCCCATTTTCTCTTTATCCCCCTGTTTTTCATGCGATAACAAGCAAAGAACTAGCGAAGAAGACATTAATGAGGAGCCTCTAGCTCGGACCGATGATTCCGAGAAGCAACAACTCGGCAATGATGCTGCGTGCGTGTGTCTGTGCAAGCAAGCAAATCAACATTCGTCACTTGAAAAGCCCTCGAGTGTTGTACGCGCCCCGGGATGGGTTCCATCTTAATCATCGAAGAATTAAGATCCCTCTTCTTCCAAACAAAACAATCAAGGGCACGTGTTTCGTAATGCGCATACCATATGTGTACGCGGCGGCGGCGGCGTATGGTTGTAAATGGAAGCTAATCTAAATAAATTCACCCCCATCAGGGGTACCGTGTAATTTGGCGCGCTTGAAATATCGCCCCTTTGCTTCATCGCCAGGGAGCTGATCGTTCGAGCCGATCGATCGTACTGGTCGGGAGATTTGGTTTTGGGATGTCGCACCTGGTCCGATGGTGGTGAAAACATTGCCGACTCAACAACAAAAAAAAAGGCTCAAAACCTGAAGGCCACCGAGCAGTGTGAAGCGGGAGAGACACCGGATTGAAGAAGCACGAACGAATCTAATCTCATCAGAATTGGATGAGCAAGCACAAAACAAAAAATCCGAAAGAACGAAGCTCTGAAGCTTCAACACAGAGGAGCTTAGTGGTTTCAAGCTTGTTTTCGTTTGTTGTTCGATTTCGATTTTCTGTTGTAGAAGAGAATCTGTCTTCTGCGACGACGACGACGCTTTCTTTCTTGCCCGCTTGCATGCTGCAGACGATGACGATCGGACGAACGATCCACCGGATTATCAAGGCAGCGAAGCAATAGTTGGAAGGATCGGGTTTAATCTTTTGTTTTACCCCAAACGGTGTGCGTTCGGTGCGCTAGAGGATTGCTTTGCTTTGGCACGTTCGTTCGGCCTACGGGAATTCAATCTCCGTTCTTTATGCTGTGTGTGTGTGTGTTGACATGAAAATGCGACAGATCGACTGACGTAGATATGGCTCACATTGCCGGATTGTTGTTATGCTGTGCGTCTATCTCTATCGTTTTGATTTGTTGTTCCTTTTGTTTTGGGGAACAGGTGGATTCTGGCGATGCTAACGGAAAACATTTCTGCAACTGGTAAAGGGGTTCCAGATTGTAGAATCCCGAATAGTTTACTATTTGGATAGTAATTATTCGATAAAAGCTCTCTTCTAGTGCGACTCAGCTATCGCTCCCAAGGTACCTGTTGCTCGAGCATGCTTTTTTATGTTGACAGCATAACCCGATGCTCTGGGCTTGATCTCTCGTTCTCGTATTCTCCTTCGTTGCTTTACTCAGCTCTCGGGACTAATCAACCGTGGCGTTTCTCCAGCGGTTCCGCGGCTATACTCTCGTGCCGTTGCCAGCCACCGTAAGAGAGCCGCTTGCGAGAGCATCAACATCAAGATTTCTCTCGTCTCGCTACACACACAGTACAACACAGCATCAACAGCTCGCGGTTAGCTCGGCACAGCATATGTACGAGATAATGCGAAGCATAAAACCCGCGTTACCATGGCGAGAGACCACGACCGTGCATGCGGAGAGATGAAATGGAACGAAACAAAACCTTCCCTGTAATCGGATACACATCCAAAGGCGGACAGGCCGGTGTGTATGGCTCGGCGACGTCCGTACGTCGTCATCGTCATCGGTCGGGCGTCGGGCAGATCAGTGAAAAGCAGCCCAACCCGAAGTCAGTTTGTAGCAAAGCGCTGTTGCGGGTGGATTGGACGTACCGGATCCGCCGCGAATTCGGTGCGCTAGTACGTTTTGCAGTGTTTGCTCGCCGTGGCACGCAAGCTGTCCAGTGTCGCTTGGTGTTTTGATAACGCGATCGATCGTGAACGTTTTTATCGAGTTCGTCGCTTTTCGACTGTTGCAGTCTTTTGAAGAGTACAAGGTTTAATCGGTGTATCGAAACAACACAGACTGTAACCGTGTATCGAGATCGAAAGTATGTGAGTGTTAAGACTAAAATCAAAAGGTCCCACCGATAGGAAGAAAAACCCAGAAACACATCAATTTTCAAAATACATAACCCCAGTGATCGGCTTTTCGAGGGCACGCGAAGCAACGCAGGAAAAAAGGGATATCAAAATTCTTTTTTCCTTTGAAAACGATTTGCTGCCAATGCTAACATGCGCGAACCGAGCGTACATTCTTAGAAGACCTTGACGTTCGAAAGGCTCGAGGCTAGGAAGCCTTACTGTGAGGAGTTCGCCGCCCGAAAGGAATTTCTGCTCCAAGCTGCAGGATCGCCGGCTGTGTCTCGCGTCGCCAATTGGTGCCCGGGGACCCTTAAACCCCCGAAAAGGTGGCTGCGGTTTTTCGAAGGCAGCAACAACCAAGAAGACCAACCACCATTAGAAGGAATAGGAATAGAAGGAAGGTCCAGCCGGAGACCTGAAGGTTGACTCCAGCGAACGCCGTGTTCGCCGCGCGCGCTCACAACGAATCGAACCCCGAAAAGGTGGCACTGGGAGCAGAAGAACCATTCTTCATCTTTAAACGAGCGGATCCCGTCGATGCGTCGCTCGTTCGAATTGGTCAAGCTCGGCGGTCTAAAGTGTTTGCTCGAGCGCGCGCGCCCGCACACTCAAAAATCCAATCGGATCAATCGGATTGATCGAGAGCATAATGGAGGAGTGAAAATTAAAAGTCGCCAGAACCGAGCGCATGGTTGAAAATAGAACACAGCACAAGCAACGGAGAACAAAAGCAACGAAACAACAGCCAAAACCAATCAAAGGCACTGCAAAAAGAAGCGTAAAATCCGTGAAATTGAAAATTAAACCCAAACCCCTGTTCTGTCTCTCGCGCGCGTCCTTTGCTCGTCGATCCTGGTGTGATCGTTATCGGCAGCGATCGGGAAACGCACTACGAAAACAAGTGCTGGCACCTTTTTTATAAAGACCACGTTCCACCAATGCATTTCGGAGTTGGACGAAAGCTGCGAAAGAAAAACAGCAACCCGGAAAATGACAAAGTGTCGCGCGCGCGCGCTCGGAATGAATGAAATCGTACGGGCTGGGCATCCCTAAGGGCATACTTGTGCTGTTTAGTGTCGACATGGTTGAAATTGTTCTTTTGAAATGGGTGGCGTTTTTTTTTTGTTGTTTCGCTGATTGACCGCTGAACGCTGTTGCATCGGCCGTACACACTTTGCAGTGGCTGCAAAGTTGGACAGGTGAAGAAGATATAACAGGCTGTTCGGTGCTGTCCGTGTTGTGATGTGTCGTGATCGATAATTGAAGTATGTCGTTAGCAGTCATTTTTTGGCATGATGGTGATTGTGATGCGGTTGTTACTGTGGTAAAGAAGTGAAGTGGAGAACCAACAAAACAAAGGAAGAGAAGCTGATTTTAACAATTTAGGGAAGTTTCAAGGACGACCGGTTTTTTTGTTGTTGTAGCCGTTGTGGCGTTGCGCTGTTTGGAGCAGTTTTTCTCCCGCAAGGATTCCTAAGCTGGTAAGAAAGCTATTCTATCGGTTACAGTTTGTTGTCTCTGAAGAAACCATTTTTTGTTTCCTGATTAAGCATAATCATGCACTAAATGCTCTAAACGGACTAATGAGTCAATTAAACAAAACCAAACTGAAATGCCCAAATGCGCTGTTAGTTGTGCGATTAGCTAATAAATTATCTTGTCACATTAAACCACAACCGTTTATCGCTGTCGCCCCAACCATTACGCCCCGGGAAGGTCATAAGAAAATCATTAGAAAGATAAATCAAACCCACGCTGTTGGGTCGTTTTGTTTCACCCGCTAACGAGCTTCGATTCAAAACAATGCCTCAAAAGTTCCAATTCTGACTGCTGGAGCTAGAAGCTTGGAGTTTGAAACTAAACGCTCCTTGGACTCTTGGACTTGCCCGACAGTCTGATTTCGATCACAATTTTGCTAGTTATAGATAATAAGAACACAGACCTCTTATGCAGACAGCAGAATAATTTAGCAAAACCATAAATAAGAAACATAATGTCTGCTAATAATAAGGTATGCCAACGGTTGTCAGAATAAGCTGCTTGTGTTTCGTCGGCAAAATAATAAGCGCATCTAGATGCTGGCCGGGTGAAACACTAAACAAGACATTAATGCGTCTAGGCAGTAAGGGGTGGCAAAATAAAATCGGCACACCAAACTTTTATACAATAATCCCTCCCTTGCACACACGCACACTCAGACCAAAAAAAAGGAGCGATGATGAAACGGAGATTTACGGAATTAAAAGTGAATTGACTTAGCTCGACGCTGGTGTTGTTTTTCTTCGACTTTAGCGTTAGTGTTTCGTGTTGGGTGAAATGAAAGCCCCGTGCAACACTGGGGTCGTTCATTTTTCATGAGCGGAATAAGGCAGTGAACCGAAAAGCCGACCCTGCCCTCCGCTGGTTGGTCATTCCACTTGTCGTGAAGCGCTTCGGAACGAACGAAGCGCGTCAACGTGCGGCCTCAATGGGCTCGTCAGAGAAAGAGGACTCTGTTTCGTGTAAAGAAAGATGGTCGGTGTAATAATAGAAATGCCAGACTGCGAGAACTCCACGAGATGGAAAGGACGGTTGATTGTGTAATGTTTTGATGGGAGTGTTTCTGTAGACTGTGATGCGGACCTGGGCGATAGAACTTGGGCGTAGAAATAACAGGTGTAGAGAGGCCTATCGATGGTAAGATGGCTAGGTGGACGAAGGAAGCAAAGATCGCAATCGGTTGAGGTTGCTCGGATATTTATTGAACCTTGGACCTGGACTTGGACTGTTCGGGTTTAGAAATGAATGTTCGCAGAGCATTCCTTGGAAGATTTAGATATTGCAGATAAGCAAATTTAAACCGTTTAAAAAATCTTAATCTAAACAATTAACAAACAAGGGTTGTAAAATTGCTTCTAAAATAGCTGAGAGTAACCAAGTGAGTTACTATCGCACAGCAAAACCATTTTAGAGACAGTAATTAACGAACAGCAGTGAAAACTTCACATAAAACTATTACAATTAGCAGAAGAGTAAACTTTTCCCATCAACCTTCACCTCTTAAGCATGCAGAGTGTAAAACGAAGATGGCTGTTTGCTAATGCTCAGCTGCAACAATCAGCAAACGAAGCATTAAATCAACGCTCGTCAGCTCGCAGTGTGACAACTCTTTCACAAATTAGCTGTTGCGGTTAATTAGCTCCACAACCAAGGCAGGAATTTACGACGAATTGTCAAAAGAGCGAAAGGGAAACTTGTTTGGTACTCTGGGAAGGAGAAAAAAAAAATGGAATTAAGCTCCCAAAATGCTTCAAAACAGCATCAGCTTCGTACACTTTTCGGTTTCCCAACAGATGGAAGATGCTCCAGCGCTGGTTGGTTGCTTTCGCTTTTATTTACAAATCATTCACTCTCGGCCAACGGGTTCGCAACCCAGACGAGCTGAGACTGTTTTGCGAAGTTCTTCTGGCCAGTAATGAGGAATGGACTATGTGTGTTCCATTAGTGGTCAGCATAAAGCAAAAAAAAAGAAGGTAGACACAAGGATGAAAATGCGCCCGATCATCGAAAACCGCTCTGAGCCTACAGAATTCCAAACGCCCAAAAAAAACGAGAATAGGGCAGGTAGAAGGAGAATCGAAAAAAAAAAACGAGATCGTTCCACCGATATGCGCGACGATATGTTCCGCCTTTGCGCGTGAAGTCGAAGAAATATTCAAAAGCGGCACGCGAATTTCACATATTTCTTGTGCGGTTCGGATCGAGAAGCGTCCGTAACAAACCGTCGTCTGGGCGTAACCGTGGCCTCCGGGATAGGGAGCGGAGGTTCCAGGCCGGATCACTTGGCGGGGACTGTGGGGGTGTAAATATTTAGCTTGCGAGTCCCACCAGTTGCCGTGCTGATACGGCACGGCGGGCTGGTGTCGCTAATCTGAGCATCTTCTTCTTCACGCCCCGAGGCCGAATCGAGGCGAGATATTGGGTTTGGAGGTGAATTTATTTGGCGTGCCGTTTGTTCATCGGTGTCCTCGCGCTTATGGATTATCTAATTCTTGCGCCGTTTGCTGTATGGGCTTGCTTGTTGTGGTTTTTTCTGTTGCTTGGCACGAGAGTAGGCCTCTTTCTTTAAACCACATAGCCTTTGCCGGGGGTTTGACGGTGTTCCTTCGAGTCTAACTAACTCGTAGTCTTTGGGTGTACAATTTTATAAATTTGCAAAAAACTATTTGCGAGTGATCGACGACTGTTGCTTAACGTTGTGATGCAACGTGTTTCGATGTCGATGGCTGATAATGTTCGGCGCAGATAAAGTAACATATTTAAAGCTTCTTTTACTTGCATAATATCTGTAGCGATTTTATGGATGTAGGAATAAACAACGGTTAACGCTCTGCAAATTCCTCCTGAACACAAACCTTTCGAAACGCTGCAATAGATTCGGAAAGACCTATTATTAAAGGATTGATCGATTGGTCGAATCGAATCCTTCAGAGGCCTTTTCTACATCGAATCTAAAGCGCCTGAAGGTAGGCTTTCTTGTGTTATATTTTTTAAAGTTGCCTGCTGTATACATTTACCCTTTTTTGATCTTATGCTGACAAAGATAAAAAAAGCTCCAGAACACCCTTTTTTATTGCAAAAAAAAATGATGCAGTTAAGAAATGTGTTATATCTTCTTTCTATATAAAAGACAATAAATCGCCCTTGGCTTCAATTTTCACGCACACAAAAAAACTAATCAACTACATTGTACAAGCTTTACCATACCGCAGCAAACCAATTGCAAACCAAACCAAAGACGCGAGCATTAACATGGTCATGTCATCATACCGAAGCGAACCAAAGAAGCGACCGGTGTAATTATGCGTGAAACTTTGCCGCACAACATCGACAGGCACCGAAGAACAAATCAAAAGAGAACCATCATTAGAACAAACGGACCCGGGCCACTCGTATCTGAATTTCCTTTTGCGGTTGATCGTCAACATCCCACATCCCGCCCTGCCCGGTGCAATTGAGCGCGTAATCTCCCATCCTTCGCCATTCGTCCTCCGGAACGCACCATGAGCCGCCGTAAAGCACTTTGGCAGACAGCACGGCAGCGAATGCGGACATGTGCAATGTGTAATGTTTTGCGACACAGGCACAAGCAACTCCTCCATATCGGGAACCGGTTGCCGATGCGTACTGGGGCGTAATGGACATGTGTTTTTTTTTTCGTCGCTATATTCGCGGTACCGATGGCTGCACGCCCAAGAAAACAACGTGTGATAACATTCCACCGTGCGGACGATCGTCCGGCCAGCCATTGTGCACTATCGGCGTGTTAATGGGCGGAATTAATTCGTGCTCGGTCTCGCATCGCAACGGGAGCAAACGGCACGCTGATGAACGATATTTTGTTAGCAAAACGGGTGGAGTGTGCGGGTGTGGAGGAGGGCGATCTGGACCGCTCGAAAAAAAAATCCCTCCAGCCGTACCACAGCGTCCGAAAGCACGCCACGGTCCACAGGGAGGCTCGGGTTTCATAATGTCGATTTTCCATAAATTAACATGCACATTAGATACGGCTTTTTATGATTGGTTGGCCTCGTTGTCGGTACGATTTATAGTGTGCTTAGACGCGGTCTAGCGTCTACTGGTGTGCGCGTGTGTGTTTGCATGCGGCACGGCTTCTCACCTTCGGGGATGTTTCTGCCGCTTTTCACCGAACCGTACCGAAACGGAAATGCTAGGTGGTGTTTACGTACTACCGAGGGCGCAATGTACATGCTGCCGTTTCGTTGCCGTACGGTTGGGCACCTCTGAACTCTTTCGCTTAGAATGTACCGACCAACTCGGCACAGCCTCCTGCCTGTGGAATGTGGAAGACCGTCGGCATGAAAATGGTGGTGATGTGTGATGCAAAAGGTTTCCCGAGTGAAAAACTGTTCCTTTCCCTGGCCGTCTCTCAAGGAGGAAGCTTTAGCGGAGAGTAAAGCGAGCGGTCGGATGATACGATTAAAATATTTACATCAAAAAAGGGAAAAGATTGGAGGAAATGGAATGTCCTAAGAATGGAGTATGGTTTATGTGCTTTGGGGGTTGGAAAATGTTAAAGCCGTAAAATTCATTCGAAGCAAAGTGGATACTTGTAACAGGGATGCTGATATTTTGATCGTGCTCACTTTATCTGTGTGCTGTATCTGAAGTACTCACGATCGCACTTACTGGATATGACGCTGTATAGAAGAAAAGTGAACTAGTTTTTAGAGGAATAAACTAAGTTTGTGCATCAAGATCTCCAGAATATCCATAACTTACAGTTTCTTCAGCGTTAGAACTTTGAGGAATTTCTCTTAATGCAAAATGATCTATTCTTTGGGGAAAACTTCCTAAAATTTATTTTTTAAATTATAATAAACAAAGTAGCTTGTTACACAAAATTTTCTTAGTTTCATATAATGTTAATTGAAATACTCCAAATGCAAATCCACCCCTGTCTACGTCAGTGACACGCCGGCAAATAAGAACGACGTAGAATTGTGTCTCCCTAACGCCGGCAACAAATTGCTCACTCAAGTGCATGTGGAGCTGTGCCCGTTCTTGATACGGTGTCGCTATCAAATTGAGAGATAATGAGACACGGAGCAAGACAATTAATGCTGCCCCGGACCGATTGTGAAAGCTGTTCCACTTGTCCAAACGAAAACCTCCCGCCCCATACGAAACACACACCCTGAGCGAATGTTAATCAAAGCCACCCAGCAGCTGCTGCAGCAAGAAGGGGGGAGAGAACATTGGTCGCCCCGGTCGGCCACCCGTCTAGACCTAAGCGTCCGGGGGACCTGATGCGAATGGAATGCAAGACACTTTTGACGAGCTCAACCAGCCGGGGTGCACTATGCCTCCTGATCTGATGGACACATTAATGAGCCAAGTGCTTGTGCAGGGAAAGATGGCAAAGTGAAGATGTCTACGCTGCCGGTCGGTACGTACGTGTACGACAGGTGAAAATCACGTCCCACCACTCGGGTTGCATCAATTTGCATCCATTGGCCTTAAGTACAACAGGGACGTCGGGCATGGGGCAAGATCGCTGATACCGATAGGTCCTTGGCAGTGAGCCTATCCCCATACGCCACCGATGGAGATGCAAAAACGTGATTGCACGGCTACCCGTCATACCGGTCCGCCGGCAAACCTCCTCCAACGCCACCAGATGATATTAAATTCAAATTTACCGAGTTCATTGGATTGCATACATTCACCAAGGTACGCGGCTGGCTGGGATGGAATGGCCAGGGGTCGGGGAGACACAATGTTTTTGGCACCGAAGAGCATCGGGAGAAGGAAATTCTTCCACAAACGTCGGGCTACCTGTCTGTCCGGCCCGAGACCAAAGACCCGTTAATGTTTGGCCATGGCCTGCCGCTTTCTTCTTCTTTCGTTGCGGGGCCCGATTCGTTCAGGCTCGATAATGGAATTCAATTAAACACTATTGGTAAAGGCTGCATCAGGGTTAGCCGCGGGAAGCTGTGGATGGGACGAGCCAGACGCTGGAAAAGGTACACGACCTTTGACACCGATCAGGTGAGGTTCGAGCCGAAAGAGCAACGTTCAGACGCATCTAGAGTCGATAGTCTGTTCCTTATTTTTATTGCCGATACCGGGCTGTCCAGCTAGGACCAGATGGTACAAGTCCGGTATGGCTGTCCAGTATGTTGTTAGGTAGATGAAATTATCGACCCCCGTAGGGCACTGCCGAAGTCATCGGTCGTAGCGAAAACGCATGCTAGATGTACTTTTCAGGTTAATTAGTTATTGTTGCGATTTATGCATAATTGAACATCGACACGCACCAAATGGGAAGATTATGATGACGATAATGATGACGTTGTATTTTTTTTTCGACTCGCAAACCAATTGGGCAAAAAATGGTGGGGGAAAAATCGCTCCACTGCAGGAAGTGAAATGAAAATTCCTCACCCCGAGCCGTATCGTTGAATGGGGCAAGAAAAACGATGGGACGATGGGAAAGGTCAGCTTTTGTCTCTCGGTCTAGCAACGCGTACGAACGTGTTATTGTTTACCACTTTCGGGTGCCATCGGGTGGAAAATGAAAGCTATGCGAAACGATTGTCTGCTTCACGGTGCTGCATGTGTCTGGTTTGCGAAACTTGTCTTCGGACTTGCCATCCAACTTGTATCGACACGAGCCGGAAATGGAACATGGGAAGTAGGTATGAAGAGGGTGTCGTCAGCTAGACAAACTATCGTCTAGCTCGAGCAATCTTGCGTCTAGGGGATGGAAAAGACAAGTGAAGTTGTAATTGTGATACCAGACATGCCATTATCAACTCGATGTATTAATGAGATTAATTGTATTGGACTTTAAAAAACAAAAATGGTAATTACTCCACAAAGGTTTATGTTTAAGCTTTTAGTTAGAGAATTATCAACATTATTAGAACTCTTGTATATGTGGTCTTCTTCTACATAGAACTTTCGGTAGCCTTTCTAACAAATTGGAGCTATTATAGTATGGTTTTGGGAGGTTAATGATGCATCAGAACCGAAGCTTTTCCCTTAGCTGAACTCCATAACAAACTTTTAAAAGTTGGTATGTGTGCCATATGTTTGTGAGTCCTTGATTGAGGCTAACATGTACTATTAAACATCCACAATTTGAGGTCTAGAACCAAAAAACTACTTCCAAGAATTCTGCTGATATTCAGGGGACAAGCTTGGGCAATTCTCTATTGCATATTCCATCCTTTGGAGCAGCTCGTTGAAGTGACTATTGACGTTCGCTTGAAGATGTCGGTGCTTTTACCAGGTTTGCCGAGCAATGTCTTGCTCGCCCAACAAGGTTAAAACAAGGCACTTCAGAGCTTCGCATCGCTTGATTAGACTGCACTTATTAGCCATTTGCTCACGAACAAGAAATGTAAACCAGCTTTCCGGACATAGCGAGTATCGCCCTCCCCTCCCCCCCATTATCACAAGCGATAATGAGCGATCACAACTTCTGCTCCGGTTGAGTGATCATGTTCCAACACGGGTAATGGACACTGATTGGGACAGGGTGCAAGTGCAAGGTTTTCCATATCAACCCGTCCGTATGACAACTTTCTAAATGTAAGAGGAAACTGCAGTTACTGAATGAAGGTTATTAAGGTGTATAATCGTGCGCATAATTACTGCCACACTGAGAAGGGAGCAGTGCAACCGGGTCTCATTTCCATGCGCGTCAACTCTGACTGAGCCATCCTCTCCGAGAGACATTATCCGCACGATCGGCGTGAATCATGCACTTTACTGTCACGCTTTTGCTCACCAATCGTGTGTGATATTTAAGAAGGAATTGCTTATCAGCCCGAAGTGTCGCAATGAAAGTAAATAAACTGTACATCTTCGATAGGATTCTACTGTGCGATGGTGGAATCCGATCGTGAACGATCGATTGACATCGACAAAACCGAATGCTTCATCATTCCTTGGTGTGAATTACGGCATAAGGTGCATGAAAGCTGGATTCTTCTTTTTGGTTTTTTGCACACCTTTTACTGGTAATGCCCTTCAGCCGAACAAAGTTATCGGAAAAAGTGAGCTTTCGATCTTCCATTCCAGCGGAAGATTCGCTGCACTTGCACAGCAATAACTTGCAACAAGTTATGGTGCATGGTGCCTCACCAGTACCGGTTGGATACCCGTTGCAGGGGCCATGGAGAGCGAGAGAAAGATCTTGCAAAATGGCAGCAACAACTATTTGTAAAACTCTTTTCGATTATTATCTTAATGAAAAGGGCACCCCCAGTACCCGGTGCTTAAGAGCGAGTGCTTCGCTAGAGTTGATTATTTTGTTGGAAAAGCGCGAGCTAACCGGTGATTTTTGGTTTCCTTTGGAATTCTTCCCCTTTTCCAACAGCGTCTACGTCGGCCACCACCACATCGCGAACATCCCAATCGACGGCTGGAACGAGCGAGACCGCACCGGGTGCATCGATAGCAACCCAGGCCAGCGGTGGTTCGGTGGCGGTTGTCGCTGCGGCCATCGCAGCCGATCGACGTCGACGTCGTCAGCAGCAGCAGCTGGGCGGACGTAATCTACCATCGCTACCGGTGCTGCCACCGAGATCTCGCGGACCGATAAGGGCTCCGGAACCACCGCCACCGTACTGGGCACACTACGCACACCGACCGGTTCCAGCGCAACCGGCGGCGGGTTGCCCCACTGCCGAGAGAATTGGTAGTGCAGCATCGTCTGCCGTTGGTCGTGGTGGTGCCGGTGCTGCTGCTGCTGCTGCTGCTTCTGGTAGGCACAACGCAGCCACGACCACCGACGACAGTGACACCAGCAATGACAGACCGCGAGCTCATCGTGGCAGATCAACGTCCGGTGATAGCTCGTCGACTGGTGCTGGCGGACAAGCAGCAAGAGGCCCCGAACGAGCCGAACCTACGGTCCGACACCGCTACAACGTACCGAACCAGCAGAGACAACGCATTAAGGAGCATTTGCTAAGTAAGTACCGGCAAGCTCCCCACTCCCCCCGAGGGGACCATTTGAAGTAATTTTATTGTCCGCTCTTTCTTCTTTGTGGTATGCACAGGTCAGGATGCCTTTTGTCCAGATTTGGTGCGGAACTGTAAGAATATTGCCACCGACTCACCGGAACGTCAATCATCGCCCGCGCCGGTAGAGTACGCCGAGATAGGGGAGCTAGGCCGGAACCTCGCTGCAGTTGTAACCATCAACGACGGGGCATCTACATCGTCGGGCCGTACACGGGAAGGACCAGCGCCCACTTCCACTATCGACGAGCAGCCCGGTCAGCCATCTTCCGTTGCTGACACGGGTGTCAGTGCTGCGTCGGCAGCTACTATGGGTCAAAACTTGAGTATTCGTAGACCAAAGATTTCACTCACGTGGGTACTGCGGGAGCAATCGCGCGAGGGAGCATCGGCACTGGCCGGCAACGATCGTTCGGGGCATCAGCAATCAACTCCGCAACAGTCGACAGTGGTACAAGCCGTTCTGAAGGGATCACCGGTGGATAAAACGAGTCAAAGTGTAACAAACAGTGCTGGAAATGGTGCGTCTGTTCCTCACCACAACATAACCGGACAGACTGTAGTCTCTGGTGGAGATACAGCCAATGCTACAGGCCAACCAAACGGACATGCTTCCAATGGCATCACGCCCAATGGCCACAATCATCACCATCATCATGTCATCGTTCGCAAAAAGTCTAGAACGCGCAGCAAGGAGAGACTGTTTAGCGAAAAGTACGTCAGTGACAACAACCTGTCGGAGTACCATAGTGAGAAGCTGCGCAGTGTGGCACACGCGAACGAGTACACCATTGCACCAACGGCCGCCGTATCAAGCGCCGGCTCTAATCTCTACCGAAAAAGCAATCGTAAAAATAGTGAACGTTTAAAGAAGAAGGATCGACTACTGCTCTATCCGAATGGGACCACCGTAGATGCGAGTGTGCATCACAACAACAATAATCAACATGCCGTTAACCTCAACAAGGAGCCCGCGTATGGCGAGAGCCTTAAAGAGAAGATGGCAGTGGCGCTTAAGAACACCTACTCCGAGCCTTCCCTGTACACGACGGTATCGGAACCGTCGGCATCTACCAAACATCGACATCACAGTAGGCATCACCACAGGCGACGGCGGGAGCGTTACCGTTCGCAACGATTCGGGTACGAAATTCACAACGTAGATGAGTTCCTGTCCAAGTGTTCCCTATCCTCGCCCGGCAACATTCCCGTAGTGTTATCGTCCGCCGCGACCCTGTACCAGACGCGGCCCGGTAGCTACCAGATCGAGATACCGCTACCACTCGGGATGGTGGTGAATGCGGTGTTCAAGAACCAGAACTGGCTGTACGTGCAGACACCTCACGCCGAGGAGGGCTATGTGGCGTACGACACCTGTCTACCGCTCGGTATATTGCCATCAAACCAAAGGTAAGGGCGAGACAAGTCGATCAAGCTTTCAGTGCATAACGATCCTCATCGATCCTTTTTTTGATGTTGCATTCTGGCTCTCCTTTCCGGCAGATCTTCATCCAGTTCGAAGCCTACACCCTGCTGGGAATCGAACAAAGACATTTTCCCCAAACCTTGCGGAAATTTGACGGACAGCGAAAAGGAGATACAGCAGCTGCGTGGTGGAACTCGCTCGGAGGGTCGTAGAACACCACGATTGAAGCGAAGCAGTGCCAATAGTCGTAGTGCAGTCTCCATCACCACATGCAACAGTGAACGGGATCTCGATTCGTTGTACCTGCGTACGGTGGCTTCCAATCAACCGAAGGTGGCGGACGGTCAAACGCAGTACGCCCAGCTGAAGCTGACCACTAAGGTGTTGAACACGGTAGCACCCTCACTAAAGTCGGAAAAAGCGCTGGCGATTGAACAGCTTGAGAAGTTGATTTGCTCCGGAAGCGGTGACTATGTGCATCTGCTGAAGCAGCAACAGCAACACCTGCTGGCAAAACAGCAACAATACATCACACAGCTGCGTCAGCAGCAGCAACTCTCCAAAGCTGACTCACCAACTATTGGCAAGCATCTTAGCAATGTTCCAGGGACCAAAGTCATCAACGGAAGCAACCATCTTCGTATTGCACTCAGTGGCATCACGAGCAGTGGACCGGCCACTGTTGCTGGGAATGGATCGGTAAACGTTTGCGCACCGGGAGCCGCTGTTCGGCAGACGCTGCTAGCCATCACGGACAACTACTGCTCGGATGCGGTTTCGGTCCATAAGGGGGACGTAGTCACGTTGCTCGCCTGCAAGGAGTATCAGGAGAAGGGTTTGAAGAACTACAGGCAGTGGTTTTTCGTACGGACGCGGGATGGACATGAAGGCTACATACCGGCCGAAGCGGCAGGGCACGGGTTTCTTTAGAGGGAACGAGCCGAAACTTTAGAAGGATTGTCTGAGACTGTGTCTTGAAAGGCTTTCGATTAGTACGTTCTTTGTGGTAGTCGTCCTTAGATAGTGTAAGCGTTACTGTTTAACCAAATGATATTTAAAATCGTAAAATCAACAAATAAATGCATGAACGAAGGTAAAGGGTGGTGAGAAATGTTCCAGAAAGTTGGAGAAAGAAATTGGCTTCCAAAGTTAACGGCCCCTTTGAATACACCTAGCAGCGTTTCATAGCAACGGTGCTGCATTTTTCAAGGAAAACACGTTGCTATGGCTGAGCGTCGTGTACTCAGTTATAAATAAGGATCAAGTCCGTGCTATTGAAATAGTTTAACGGAGCACTCTTGTTTGAAGCGTTTTTAGAAAAGATCCCCAATGACCGAACCAGTGCGTCGAGAATTGCGGATTACACATCCTCCGCTAGAGCCCATAGTTCGCGATGGAAAGATGTAAGTAGAGTTACATAAAGGGAAGTAAAACCCTAGGGAGAATATCTCTTCTTCCCATTAAAGTCGCGAACAAATCGAGCTGGAAAGTAAGGGCCGCCGGGAGTATTTGAAAAAGTGGGGCTACATCACGCAACCCGAAACGACCGAGTTCTACGATCTGAAACGCAACAACCAGAAGCTGCGAGAAATTCAGCAGGGACGCCAGCAAAATGTGAATCTGCGTGAATACGATGGACACGGGGAGTCGTTTTTCGTCTCGAAGCAGATGTTTAAAACGCTGCTCGATACGTGCCGGTGTGGCCGGAAGCGTACCAACACCCATGCGCTCAAGTGTTTGCAGAAGCCGAAAAATACGTACGAAAAGACGGACGACGAGGAGGAGGATGAGGAGATAGAGAAGCAGCGCCGACAGAAGCGTGGAAAGGGTGGTTCCGGTGGAAGTCGGCGAGAGCGGACCGATGATGCGGACGAGGGTGAGAAGACTGTGAGCAGCTACATACCGAAGGTGCCGACGTTGAGCTCAGGTATTCCAAGTGGTGTCGGGTGCCTTTTGGGTTGAGGAAGCTATGCGAGGATTGTTTTGCGATGGGGGGGGGGGGGGGGGGGTTATGCATGGAAAGCAGAAGGGGAATGGAATTTTTGGATAGGATTGTGTGGTACTGTGTGTAGTCAACCATACACCTCACAATATCCTTATACCTTGTTAAACTTAAAATTGATTTAGGAACAGTGAGACTTGCTGCTCATTCAAATGACTGCAAGGTGCTATGAGGATATCTTATCGATAACTTGATTGTTCACTAATGACTTACCTTTTCTGGTTTCCTGGACGTAATTCATCCGTAGCGGGAACCGAAGTTAGAGTTGTATTCAGGGGGATCCACATGATACCTGTCATTCTGTGTTAGAAGACCACTCCACTACTGACACCTCCGAGCGTCTCGAAGACTTGATGTTAGCTGAAAGAAACTTTGACTGCATTTTCATTGCAGAACACTCTGCTTTTATATCTGTTATGAGGTGATCGAAACCAGCAACCAATGCCTACTTTGGTTTTACTCTTGGTACTAGCTTCCTTCGTCCAAAGATTCCAACATTTTTCCTGACAGAGAGGAATAATATAACTTACTCACTTTTTTTTAATATTAGGTATGTATGGATGGCCCCATAATCGATTCGTGGCAATGGAAAAGACCACGTACTACGTATCCCCTCGTTATACTATGCCTGGCCACCCGATCGTCGACAGTCATCCGTACAACAACATAATCCTCGGATAGGTGTGCTCCTCTGCTTGATGTCCTCGCACGTTCTTCAACGTTCGGGCTTCAGCGCCACAACAACTAAACTAATCTGAAGCATAGACTTTTTCTATCTCACTTTCCCATTACTCGCACAGACCAACAAAATATTTCAAAATACAATTTAAATGTTAGCAACGTTTTATTATCGCAATAAACCAATATCCAAATCGAATGGAAGGAGTTTCTTTCTCGTAAAATGTCACACGATCCTGTTGGGCCTACTCGCCCTCCCCTCTAACCCTGCACCAGCTGCGTCATGCCCTCGCTAATAATTTTCAGCGTTTTCATGTCCTTATGTATCGTGTCGATCAAAAACGAGACCGCCTTCTGTTGCATCGTCAGGAACGATTGCATCTCCTGCGTGGCATCCTTATCCAGCGTGTACTCGTTCAGGAAGTTCCCGTGGGCCCACTGGTTTCGCTGCATACGCATCTGGGACAGCAGTTCGCTCAACCGCCCACGGAACTGTGTCGGAGTGGATACGAGTGCGTGCATATTTTCCAGCTTCGTCCGGATCGTTTCCTCTTCGGGCGATAGGGCCAGTCCGAGCTTGCGCGTGCTTTCCTGCTTCACGATGACGCGCAGTATGCGGTGGCTCAGCTCGGCAAAGTTGCGCCGATGTTCGGCAATCTTGGCGGTCGTGTTCATGTGACGCTGCTTCAGCTCGGCAATTTCCTTCTCCACTTTCGCTAGGTAGGAGGCGTGGATTTCGGTCTCATTTTCCTGACACTTGATGCGCCATTTCAACTGTCGGATGGAGAGCTTAAATTAATGTAGATAAACTGAGGCCGAGGTGCTTAAGACTTACATCCTGAAAACCAATCATCGGCACGGGAATGAATCGCTTCGGGTCGGGATTATCCATCTTCGCCTGTTCCCACATGCGCGGATCGATGCCTTTCGGTGGGTTGTCGAGATACTCCTTAAGCTGATCTTCCTCCGGCAGCACCAACGCAACGACCGATTCGATGCCAAGCTGGGACAGCTGTTGCTTGGGCATCGGTTGGTTCAGATAGCCCGCCACCTCCGTCGCCAGCACGCGCTTGATCTCGTTCGAGATGGTGGACTTTTCCTCGATGTAGATAATGACCTGCACCTTCGCGTCGTTGATTGACTTCACGTTTTCCACCACGATCGTAATGTTTGGTTTGTTACCGAAGATTTGATTCATGCTGTTGATGAACTGCTGCTGCTGTTCTCTGGAGAAAGGGGGACACATTGCATTAAATCGGCTAAATCGGTCCAGCTAAGAGCTACTTACTTTATTTGTGCCACCGTTTTGTTCACCGTCAGTCCCACCAGCCCCGTTTTGTTGTCCTTCCCGGGCAGCTTGCTGTAGCCCATCGTCTTGAAGCGGCACAGAAAGTTCGACGGCGTAATCTCCACCGGTGGTGCGTTGTGCGAGTAGAACGATTTGCCCGTCCCGAGCATAGCCTGCAGGTAGTTCCACTTCGAAATGACCGTGTCCCGCTCATCGCCAAAGATGGACACATTGAACACGGACTGCACGAAAGCTTCCTCGGGTGAAAGAGCCGGAGCGAGCTGCTGTTGTTGCTGCTGCTGCTGCTGCTGCTGCTGCTGACCAAAGGCCGATTGTCCAAAGTTTAAGCCCCCGGCAGTGGCTCCCGGTTGCCCGAAGGTTGTGCCACCAAAGGTACTCCCGGTACCGAATCCACCGAACCCGGTGCTTGCTTGGGGTTGGGTCGATCCAAGGCCACCGAAGAACGATGGTGCGGAAGTGGTCGCAATCGAAGATCCGAATGGTTGCGCGGCTGTACCGAAGCCACCGAACGCTGGAGCACTGGTGCTGGTGGCAGTGGTGGCACCAAATGCACCGAAACCAGTCGCCGCGGTTGACGTGGCGGTACCGAAACCACCGAATGCGGGTGTTGCTGCTGGGGCTGTGTTTGTGCCGAACCCGAACGAAGGTGCGGAACTGGTTGGGGCGGCACCGAACGCGGTAGTTCCGCCGGTGGAAGCACCGAACCCTAGCGTTCCGAATGCACCCGTACCGGTGGCCGGTGTGGCTGCCGGTGCTCCGAACGCTGGCGTTGCCGTTGCACCGAATGCCGACGTGGCCGTTGCTTGCCCGAACGCCGGTGCTGCACCAGCCGTTGCAGTGGCACCGAATGCGGGCGTGGAGGTTTGTCCACCGAATGAGAAATTGCCAAAAGCCGCTGTTGAGAAGACGGGAAAGAAAATGCCAATCAAGCGACTGTTAATAGGATTATTTACCTGCTTTCTGCCGGTTGGTTCCTTGTGGTAGTTCTCGTGCCTAGATTTGCTCCATGTGGAACACGTGAACACCCGGTGGAACGGCATGGCCAAAATCAGCCGATAGGTCCCTAGCGGTATGTCCACGCGATCCTAGGCATGCGTTTCCGGCATGTGCAACCCTTTGACTTGATTTGTGTGGGTCAGGTCAGATTGTCATGCCACCATTCTTACCCATCTTGCGATTTTGGACAAAATTATCGACAAGATAACCCTAGCAAAACAATATTCTAAATCAATATTTTCCACAACTATGCCCCGGTCCGTTGCCGTTCTTGGAACTTTGTAAGTGGAATCAGACCACCGGATGGTATTAGCCTACTAAACCGTTCCAATTTGCTTCATTACTGGCCTGCCTTTGCTGGTGCAGACAGGCAGAATGTTCTAGCCAGATTGTTTCGACCTATTTGATGGTAGTAAATCGGTCAACTTTACAAGCACTGCTAATTGGATTGCGCTTCGTCGTTTATCGAGCACGACATAAGCATCCCTGGTCAGGTGGCCCCCCGTGTCAGTTAGCCTGTAGCGGGTAGTATCGCATAGCGCACAAAGAAAATGCGAGACAGGGAGGACATTGTTTTTGTTTCCCGCCGAGTTCTGGGGGGTGGATGCAAGGACAACCTTCCTGACGGATGGTTTGTACAACCGAATGTGGTGGCCCATCGCGGGTGGATTCAGTTGGTGATAGTGTTCGGAAGCGGAAACATTGGTGCTTTCCAATAAGTGTCACTGGCTCGTTGCTCTACGCAAGTGAGGATGTGTTGCGTCTCTTCCAAGAAGAGAGAGAGTGCTTAATGGCGTGACATTTTGTGTTATTTAGGATTTCCCTCGTATTGCATCGATAGAATAAGTAATTTAAAATTTGCCAACGTGTAATGGAATGCAACTTTGGTGCGGAGGAAGCGTCCGTGACAGAGTGTTTCTACTGAGTGCTGCAGTGCAAAGCGAAGTGAACCGTTAAGCGACCCATTACCATGTACATCAAATCTGGCCACCGATTTCTCAGCGATAAAGGCCAAATAATTTTCCCCGGACCGCCGACCCGCTCGCCAGCGTTGTACTATCAGCCAAGCACGACGACTACAACCACCACTACCAGCACGACCACGATGGCTTCGCTGCCGGAATCGGGAGTTAGTGATGAGAATGGCAACTATATAGGTACTGCTCCTGGGTGTTTTGGTGAAGGAGCTTTCCTAAAGGATTCATTGTGTTCCGTTTGTTTGTTTTCCAGTGCCGGATATGTGGCAAAGCAAATCGAGCTCCGGATCAGACATGCTGTCGGATAAAATACAGATGTTCTACATCTACATCACCGTCACAATTACGTCCGTCTTCATCATAGTGGTGCTTGGCATTTTCGGGTACATGTGCTACAAGAGGTAAGAAAGATTGATTAACCGTGCTTATCAACGGCGGTAAGAAAACTAACCAAAATATTCTCCTCGAACCCACAGGAAAGGATTTCAGAACATCGATGGCCCACAGGCACCGATCGAAACGACGAGGCGAAGAAGCAGCACTCACAGATCCACCCGTCGGTATTCGAGAAACATTTCTAAAGAACGTGAAGCTGCTGCTTGTCCAGCCATCGCCGAGGACAATCCCGGGCAAACGTTACTCCGGTGAAGTGCCGGAATGCGGTGCTTACAAATGATTGTATTTTTGTTAAATTTTTGACTTGGTTTCGTAGAGTTAAGCGACAACATATACTATCTACACGAATGCAATAAATTAGTGATATTTTCCGCAGTTTTGTTTTGCGTTCCCTCGCTTGTGTAAACAATGGACCTTCACATAACCTGCGAAAGAAGACACCCCACAGTCCGGTGGTGCTTGCCGCTCCCATACACTTACGCTTGGTCGGTGTGCTCGTTGAGCCGAGCGCTGATGTGTTTCCAAAATTGAACGACATGACTGAAGCGAATACGCACTAGTAACGGAGAGCGAACAATTTATCGATTTTGCACAATCACTAACTACACCGGCACCGTTCGATCCGGTGTGTTTAATTTAATTAACAACAAAAGCAGCACAAAATGATCCCGCGCCGCGTTTTCGTTGTGCTTGTGTTTACAGTTACTGAGGCGTTACCGGTTTGACGTAAGGGCGTTATGGTTTGCGGTATCGTAGATTTGCAAGAAAATAAAGATATGAAATGTATTTTCAAGCGAAGAGGATTGAAATGGAATCTAGAACTGTTTACTTTGGGTTTGTGAGGCACGTGAATGAAATAGAATTAAATAAAAAGGTTTAATATATTCCTGAAAAGTTCGTTAAACAGTTGGGGACTCTTAAATAAAAAGACCGGTTTTCCCTCACCCTGAGCTGAATAGTGTTGAAGTGCTGAACACTGTAGCATGATCCTTGCCTGACAGCAAAACTGTCAACATCAATATGGCGGTTTAGCAAAACAAATCGCGTGTGTGTGTGGAAAAGCAAGACATTCACTAAAAAGTCGGATAAAATGCGTGTAGTAACATGCGTTCCATCGTTTCTTAACTAATTTCGGATGAAATCCCTCGAAATCGTGCGTAAGCGCCGCAACCTCAGATAAGGAGGACAGCAACACGGCTAGCCAAAGTCGGTATCGTCCGCCTCCGCTAACCACGTTGAAAAGAAAAAGAAGAAGCAGCCAATATTACGTGATAACACACATTTGGCAGCGAGCGAAAAGAAACTTGTACCGTGCAGGCGGCCTCCGGAATCGCTTCCCCAGAGAACATCTCCAGAGCACAGCGGACGGCACAGGAATTGCAGTGGCCACCGTCGTCGGCTCCTCCAGGCTTTCCCTGCTGCCCGGAACAACGTTTGAGCGTTGGGTGGTGAAGAAGGCAGAAAGAAAATCGACTGCCCCCGGGCCACACGGGTGCGCAAATCGGCACAAATCGGCAGGTAACTTCATCCATTCCCTTCATCTAATCTGTCGTATCTTGTTTTTCGTTGCTCGTTCGGTGATGGTGGCGTGCCGAAATGTGATGCACGGAATCGTAGATTTTCGTTTCGTTTTAGGAATCGATATCACCGCACGCAGATCGTGGCCGGGTCGTGTTTGCAGATGGGAAAGTGTAGGGTAAATCACTGCTATCACAATATCCCTTTGAGGTACTCTCGGTACATATGAAAGGAGGTAACAGATTTAATGGTATTGACGACGGCAAATCATATTTTTGTTGGCAAAACCTTCCCTTTTGCTACGATTTTGTTCCACCGTACGTGTTGTGTGTTTCGATTCCCGTGACACTCGACAGTCAGGCAAAACACTTCGACTTGTCGTCGTTGCGCAAGTAGGGTCATAGCGGGTTGCGGTCAATTGAAGCATAACGTGTGTGTGTCCACCGGATTCCGTACGTGGTTCGCTGGTGCTGTTTGTGTATGTGTTTATGTTGGTGCGTGCGTGAACGTGCGTGATGCTTACTGCCTGCTGGTGACTGCTGCTACAACCAGGCTTGATTTGTGTGCTTGTGAGTGTGAGAGCGTATGTGTGCGTGTGAATGTTTGCCAGGAAAAAGGGTGAAATGATCTCCGGAGTGTGCCAACCGTAGACGGGCTGCTTCGGTGCGTGCAAGAAAGTGAACGGAAAAAAAACGCCAACCACACCAAGCGAGCTCTCGTGGCACAGAGCGAGCAGGAGCGACTGTCGAAAGAATGTTTCAGTCGTCGTCGTTGTCACCGCCATCGACAAATTGGTGGTAAAATCTAATGCCACGATGGGAGGCGATTATGCAAACCCGTTCGCAGAGCAGTTATTCGCGATTTGTGCACTGTGTACTGCGTTGTGCCAGGTGCTTGTGACCGGTGGTACGCATTTCACGGCTCGCGGCTCGTAAAACTTTCTCGAGGAAATGAACCAGTTCGCTAGCTGCTAGCTAGCCAGCAGTAGCCACAAGTGGTGTGGAAGAGTATTTATTTTTAATGATCCGCACAGGCCGATCGGTTGCAACACGGCATGGGGAAACCGTGTTTAGTGTGTCTCTGTGTGTGTCGGCTGGATGATGATCTTGCCCTTCTATCGCTGCTTGTTTTCATCCTCAGGCAGGCGATGGGGTTGCGCCGAAGCAAAAGCTGTCAAAAGTTGCGCAATCTTCGAGAGCAAAACACGGGCCAGAACGAAATGCTTTTGGCGGAACCATGCAGCTGCACAGCTGACGATGATTTTCTGTGATTTTCTTGCAATTTACAGTTTACAATGTGTGTGTGTATGTGAGTGTGCTGTAACCTATCGTTTGTTGGCAATGGTACAAACGTCTTCCAAACAGAGAGAGAGAGAGAGAGAGAGATGTAAGAATTAATGTTATTTGTAGCTACCGTTTGAACAGTACTGAAGCCGGCACAATTTCGATATTCAGCTTCAGCTAATGTGTTCGATAATATTACAACTTCCTTCTCCATAGCTGTCCAAACCGTACAACTGCTCACACACGAGATGCGGCCTCGGAACGCGAGATAGCGATGACAATGATTGCGCATACAGTTGAGCTACTGCACAGCATGTGAAACTGTGTGTAAAACCGTCGTCATATCAACACCGGTCTTTACTTGCTCTGGAATCAAAACGAGCGTACGCTCGTTTATTTTGTTCGTGGGGGGAAGCAATGCAAAAAGGTTAGTGCCGCGCATCGTGGGATTCACCGCTGCTGAGTGGAGCTACGACCGTGCCGCACGGCACGATCTGGGCCGGGTTTGCGGTTTCTGCCAAGACATTAGGTTGCGCGAAACAAACAGAATCAATTGCTGAACGGTGTCGCATCACAGTAGGCTAGTGGTTGTTTGTAACCGGCACGAGCCAACAGGGAGGATGTATATAGTGCGATCTGGCGTACGGCTAAATCTTTAGGTTTGTACACGGCCTCGTCATCACCTCGGAAGTGATCGTTCGAAATTCCATTCAACGGCAAGTAAACACCGATGAGTGCGGTGAGCGATAGATCTTCCCCTTTTTAGGATGAGTCAACGCGATCGCGATTGAGAGTGACTTGAGGATGAGAAGCTGAGCGAACCTTCCAGCCTTTGTGCGAGTACAGCGAGAATCAGAACCCCGGGCAGGCAGTGGACCTTAGCAATCAGCAGCCTTTTTTTTGTCCTTCAACTGTTGTTACTGGCTGGCTCGTAAAATCGATAATGGAAGTGGGTCCCGGGATGCGCTCCGTTCAGTCGCTTTGCACGACCGTACCGACCAACAACAGCTCCCACCAACAGTCGCCTTGGTCCTTTACCTTCGAACCCGTCCGCCGTAAAGGGTTTCGTTTGCACCAGCGAAAAGGTTAACAAATGTGCAACTCAACGTAATTTGTGTTGAATGGCCCAGTACACATTTGAATATGAAAATTCATTTGCTTCCGTCCCAATAAGCGAATGCGAATGGGGGGAAGCAAGGGTCCATCGGAATCCATCGGAATGTCTGGACGTGTGGGGTTCTGCCAGCTTTTTTTTTCGTAGTTCTTGTTTCTGCACACAAACACACACACACACGCAACGACCGGCAAATCGTGGGCAAAAGGTACGAAAACCGGTTCCCCGTGAGTGCAGCTGCCCGCGGCCGTTGCAAAACTGATTTGGTCATGGCGAAAGAAAGCGAAAAGAATATTTTTGAAGTGCGTCTCCGGAAAAAGGAATGATTCCTATTCCGAGGGACTTTCTCTGCTCGTGGCCAGAGTGCAGAATTAAGCTGACAAACAATTAAACATCGCGTGAAACAAGTTTTCACGACATCCAATGAGCAAGCGAACAGGTTTCCGGTCAGAACACTGAGCTAAAAACGAATGTTTTCGACGAACTAATTTAACAAAAGCAGTATAAATCGATGGTGTTAATCAAATGGACAGCGCGGTGGTTAGCGAAGTCATCGTTTACCGACTGATATAAATTAACATTGCTATCAGTTGAAGTGGTTTTCGGTGCGCAAGCTATTCAGCATTTATTTAGCAAAAAGGAACACAACTGAAGCTTTTGTTTGCAACAGATACTTATCACATTGTACTTTCACAGTAAAATGGTAGCATCATCATGATCGTTAGTGCGCGATTGGGTAGGGTTTGTAATGAGGCTATAATTTAAAGCAAATTACCATTTCTATACGTATACAGAGTTAACCAATGAAGCAGTTTTTGAATTCACCACACGCACACACAAGTGATGATTGTAGCCCCTTGGGTAGCTTCAATTTTTACCCCGAAAGTTTGCACCAACAAACATTTATTTATAATAATGTTTCTATTTTGTTGCTTTATTTGCAGTATTTACACAGACAACACACATCCCATTCGTTATCGTGCCGGTGAATGCAGTGCAGTCCATTTCAGCGGGATTATTGATCGATGACGACGTGTATTACATGAAACAACTGACAGGTTCCTAAAGATCACAATCAGCCATCTGTGTGTTTCGGCGCGATCGACCCTTTACAAGCGGATCTTTGCCATTACGGACGGGGTGCTGTGGATGGTACAATCGGTGTGTTGTTTCGAAGGCGGTAAGTTATACGCGTTTTTAAATGGTTGAGATCTGCTCCGGGTTTCATTTCCCATCCGGAACGCGCAACAGGAAAATTGGTGTTAAGGTAGCCAGAAAATGCAGGCCAAAACGTCCATGCGGTCCATCAAGAAGGATTAGTTTGATTTTTTTTTCATAAAAAAGGAAGAAAATATCCTGATTCTTCCGTTTTCAGATATATTCTCTTATCAGCTGAACTGAGCCGTTTACCAAATATCGTGTACTTGAGCAAGATATTCAATTTCTATATTGGAATGATGTCCTCACACTTGGCCCGGTTTTATTGATTTTTGCTGCCTATCCCAAAACGTGTGCTGTTGTGTGTGTGTGTGTGGTGTACACCAACACACCGCGGTACGTGTTGTTGTCGCATCGTCCTTACACCACCGTTCGACTCTTCACGAATCCGAACGGGACTCTGTCTGTCGGGCGGGTCGATGAAATAGTAATAAACTCTTCATATTTTGTGTCATGCTTTTCACATGCGTCACACAATTTGATATGCAGAGCAAAGGCAAAACCCTGAAACGAAGAATAGAAAAGGAAAACCCACCCTAACTTTGTAGACATCGATGCCGCAAAAAGATAAATAAAAAACAGATAGGGATATGTGTGGGGGATTCGGTGTGTGCCTGTTAGCTATCGTCGTTCCTAACCCCGTTCGAGGTTGTCTGAGAGTCTACTAGCCGAGTAAAACTTTCTCTTCTGCCTCACCACGAAACGGCAGGTGGTGGACTAATGCTAGAACGCGCGCTGTTTGTTGGTTAATGAACCTTGGAACCTCGTTCGCCCGAAGCCTTGGTGAAGCCACCGGCTTTAACCTTGGGTGCCATGGGAGCCGCGTTTTGGATGGATGGTGAATGGGTGTTGAGTTTGAACCAAAATCAATACTGTTATGGTGATGTGGCCCCGGACATATGCTTCCCATTTCTTATAATACGGGGGATGCATGTTCAGAAACACACTTGAAAGTGCATTACACCTTTTGCTCTCCGGTACGCTGCCGTTCCAACGAGGTCACACTCGTTGAAGACCCCGGCACATTGGTAGTTCCCAGTCCCCGGCACAAACCGCGACCGCAGCTGACGTTGGCGATGACGATGCGAATTTCAAGGTCAGGCCGCGTGCGCTGTACGCAGCCATTCCACCGTTCGGTTTTATCAACTAGCTTTGCTCTGGTCCCCGGTGAGCTATGGCAGAAATTGCTACAGTAGCAGGAACCGCTAACTACAGAAGTAAAAGTTTGTGGTGCAGATGGGGATAAGAGGGGTGGGATTTCTATTTGTCGATGCCATGTTTAACTGTTTAAGCAGCTGATAATGGTCTGGAATTATCTTGACGCGTCCGCTTAGTTAGCAGATCTCGTATTGAGTCTTCATTTCTTGGCCCTACAACCTCAAGAGGTCTTTACCTGTCATCTTTGGCTTTCTGTGACTTGATTTTACCCCTAGCAAAGCAGTCAGCCCTGCGTACGGGAGGCTATCGTATTGAGTGGTGTTGTTTAATATTCCATTCACTACTCACTTCTCAAGGCTATAAAGCTATCCTTTGAGACAGAAAGGCGATCTTCACATCATGAATGGAAGGAATACATTTCAAATTAATTACATACCTTTAATCTGTTCTTCAAAACCGGTGTCGCGATCTCTCGGTGGGATCGATAGCGTGATGGCCCGAGCCGCGTAAAGCGAATATTGCCCACGCGACATCGTGCACGAATGGCGAATGGCGAATCTGTGAAACATGTCGTGCCCTGCTACGTGTTCCCGGTGAACGAATGCACGCCGGGTTCTACGCAACGAGATGCGGACGTGTTACGGCGAATGTAGCACACGATCTGCGAGCGATCACGTTCCCTTACAGTATCTTATTTGCCGTTCCGGAGTTCGCAATTATACGATGACTAGGAACAGTTTTGGCATTAGTTTTTGTGACGCGCATACAGCGGGAAGACCTCCCCCCCCCCAGAATGCCCTTTTACGACGTTTAGTTGATGCCATGTGATGATCGCTAAAAATAAGTTTTACACAAGAATGGCTGCCGAGTGCATCCTCCAACAGGGTTGTCTGGCGTTCATGTGCTGCTTGACTTGACGAGTTGGTCGACTGAGCTGCGTTCAACTATTTCGTCTATACACCTTTCTAAACGTGATTTCAAACAGCTATTGGCCGGCGATGGCTCAAACCGGAAGCGATCGAAGTATCTGCTCTATGTGACAAGATATAGCACGGTGAAGATGCAATCTAGTACAGACAGCCGAGAGACGCAACTCCAACGAAGCTACGTACTGATCACCGTGACGTACCACGGGCTAGTATCGGCGCGTCGTCACCTGTCGACGGCTTCCCAGTGCCGCCGCTATAATTCCGGCACAAACCGGATGATTGCCGGCGGCCGGCTCAGCTGATAAGAAGTATCATCGCCCCGTCTAGGGAATGGTTTTGCAAAACCCGAACCGGCTCGTCGTCGCTGCCATGTCATGGTTTTGCAAAGTGTTTTGTTTGTGTAGCCCCTGCCCAACCATGACCACCGCACTCATCCACGACAAACTATCCGGTCAAGGACGCCGGGAAAAGGAGGAGGGGGTCGTTCGACTCACCCGATGGAATCGATTGCACAGCTTTTTTTCTTTTACTTCGCTCCCCCCGGTGGTGTGGCGTTTATCCGGTAGTAAGCCGATGGAAGAGACCGATTATCTTTCCCCTGGACATGCCCTGACGGTGTATCTTATCAGCTGACGACGGATAACATAATCCGCCAACTTGAATGGTTTGTCATCGACGATGCGTCTACGCAATTACGTCATGATGATTGATGCCATTCTGTGTGGCCGGTGCTAGGAGACTCTTCCAAGAGAGATAAGCTGGTGAGCGAGTCCAGGAACTTTGCCTTCTCCTACATCACGGGACGAGGAGTTCCTCGTCCGCTCTAAGACGATAACCGGGGGAACCGTGTAGTGGTGGTGGTGGGATTGTTTTTTTGTTTAGTGTAAATAAATGATACCGTGCTTGACCAACGCCTCGGCATTTGCTTTGAGGCAGGAGCATCGTCAACAGCTTCTGGTTTGGCGGTGGGACAGCAACCGATCCGAGGGTTCGTAGTGGTGGTTCGATTTATTATACAATACTGCGGCAAGTTGAAGTGATAGTGTGAGGGCAGACAAAAAACCGGGAACACTGCTTAACCCTTAATTGCCCAGCGAGTTAGAGCTTCTGTTCATGTTTTTATTGTTATCACAAGTGATCAGCGAGATAGTATAGATGGGATGAGGTCGGTGGTTAGAAACTGCACAATATCTGAGTAGGGGTTGTTGGGTTTAGTAGTAGCACACGCACGCAGCGTATCTGAGCGTGGAAACCGCGAGGAGATCGTGAACCTCCTCCCCGCACCTATGTGTGTACCGTCGTGACCGTTTGAACGAGCGATAAGGACCGGGCTTTTGATAAACGAGTGCCATATAGGAGCGGAAACAGTTCGATAAGCGAGCAGGAGGTTGCTGGTGCTAGTGCTTGCGGCCTGGACCGTTAATGTGGAGGCTATTGTGCATCCAATTTGAGCAATAATTTCGATGCTGCCAATTTCCACGCCTGTTCGAGATAGCCAATCGTGCCGAAAGTGCTTGGCCAGCGGTGTGAGACTGAAAACGCCGGCCAGGTTCACCCGGATCATGTGATTTGGAGGCATTGCTTGTGGTGTATGATCACACGAATAGAGCAACCGGTGTTGCAATCGTACCGGTCCCAGGGCAGGTAACGATAATGGGTCGGAACAGTGTGAGGTGAACTCTGTGAATCTTCTGGTGCGAGTCGTTGAGGTGTTACGAGCTGATTACAGTTCAAATTGTTCAAACAATTGCTCGGTAGATCGTTCTAGGCGAACAGTGTTGTAATTTGAAAACGTTTTATCTTGCGCTTCTTAAGCTAACCTTTTGCTTTTCCTTGTAGTTTCAGATTAAGCCGCAAGGATCAGCTGCGGAGAACGATGTTGACCATCTAACGATAAGCGCGATAAGTCTAGAGATTGTACTACATTTCCATCAGACCCGCGGGTGGGATAGAGAAGCACGAATCGGTGCCGTAACGGAACGCAAACCGCAACCCGGACCAGCGCACAGCAGTCTATGTCATGAATTCGGACGAATATGAGCAGCTGCCGACGTCGAGTGTGCCGGCCATCATGACGGCCGGTGCGATAGCGGGCGTCATGGAGCATTGCGTGATGTACCCGCTGGACTCGGTGAAAACCCGCATGCAGTCGCTCACACACATGAAGGCGCACGACACAATCACGTCGACGCTGCGCGACATGATCAAGCACGAGGGCTTGATGCGCCCGTTCCGTGGCGTGATGGCGGTGGTGGCCGGCGCCGGTCCCGCGCACGCCCTCTACTTCGGCGCGTACGAGTGCTCGAAGGAGATGATCGCGACCGTGTCCGATCGGGACCATCTGAACTATATGCTGTCGGCGACGGCCGCCACGCTCGTGCACGATGCCGTCTCGAACCCGGCGGACGTGGTGAAGCAGCGGCTACAGATGTACAACTCACCGTACAGATCGATCCTGCACTGTGCGACGCAGGTGTACCGGACGGAAGGCTTCCGGGCGTTCTACCGGTCGTACTCGACGCAGCTCGTCATGAACATACCCTACTCGGCGATCCAGTTCCCGACGTACGAGTTCTTCCAGAAGCTGCTCAACAAAGACAATAAATACAATCCCCCTGTACATATGGTGGCGGGTGGGGTGGCCGGTGCGGCCGCCTCCGCCCTTACCACCCCGCTCGACGTATGCAAGACGCTGCTAAACACGCAGGAGGACGGTGCCGGCAAAACGCGTGGTCTCGTCGAGGCGGCGAAGAAGATTTACCACACCGCCGGCTTCATGGGGTTCTTCAAGGGGATGCAAGCGCGCGTACTGTACCAGATGCCGGCGACCGCGATCTGCTGGTCTACGTACGAGTTCTTCAAGTACATCCTGTCGCGCGTGAAGAAACCGATCGCGGGCGGTGCGGCGACGGGCGGTGGAACGAGCACGCGTGCGCTGGTGGTTGCCGACGCCGACGACAAAACGCCTACGATAACTGACCTGCGGTACATGATACCGGCGAGCGCTTCCGTCAGTGCCGAAGCGTCCCCGACCGGGTGCAGCGGTGTGAACAGTGCCAGCTTGCTGATCCGAAGTCAGGAGCAGCGGGACGGTGCGGCCGGCGGTTCGGTTGGTGGCAGCGAGAAGGGTGGCAACGTGCCGGCGGCCGGGTTGATACCGCGCGGTGGCCCCGAACTGCCGGCCATGTCCGGTGCCGGTATCTACGGGGCGATGAGCTTCAACACGATGCACTCGAATGATACGAACCACCTTACCGACGTCCGAAGGACGAACTAAAAACCCGGGCAAACAAGGGGAAGGGCTTGGAGCTTGGAGCAGGCGAGACCCGACGGCTCCCCGACAAACGGCACACCGACGACGGTGGCCGGCACTCGAAGTGCGCGGGACACACGGGCGCGCGGTGTGTTGATAAGTTAATACTATTGTTGGTTTAGCGTTTTTAGATGAAGCCGCAACACACAAAAGGAAACAAAAACAAGCAAGCGCAAATCGACGATCACGACCACGGGGGCGTCTATGGAAGCGACAAGGGGGGGCGAACGAGTATGTGTGTGTTTGTGTGCTGGATCAGAACGATAGGGTTAGATAGACGGAACGCGGAAGCGAGTGAGAAATGTAATGTTTGTGTGTGTGTGTGTGTGTGTGTGAGCCCGCGCGCACATCTCCAGAGAGAGAGAGAGAGGGAGGGAGAGATCGGCTTCGAAGAACCACCACCTGTCCCATGGGCGCAGTCAGTATGCATCAACGCACCTTACAAAGTACAGCGTTTTGTTAAGTTTACATTTATCCCTGGCGGAGAGGAACCGAGTCCTCGAAGAAGAGGAAGAAGAAGAAGAAGAGGAAAGCCGCGACCCGGACGAAAGACAGAACGATGAGTGTGATGAGTGAACGGTGAATGTTGCTGTTGTTACCCTTTTGTGATTTTTTTTTTATTACCAGCGAGCAACGCACGATGATGGAGGCGCATGGTCGCTGATAGGGAATCTCACACCCCCTTGGCGATCGCTCGGCAGGGCGCTATCACCTAGCACACGGAGCGCATGTCTCGAAGACATCGTTTTAGTGTGCCGTTTTGTGTGCTAAACCAGTACGTGCACCATCACCACCAGCTAGCTGTACGCGAGCGTAATGCGGGCCAATCGCTTGCTTTGTTCCGATCTAACTTATTCACTAATGCAGTGCATATCGTTCGGCGATTGCGAATGGAATGGAGGTGCCGTTTGGAACCTGGAACGAATAGCTTAGAGCTGCCACATATTTCAAAACAAAAATTAGCCGATCGCACAGCTAGGAACGGCCTTTCCTCCCCCCGAAAAGATCCCCAGCCCGTACTGCAGGGAGATAGGGTGTGGACAGGGAAGGACAGGGAGGAGGTGTATTATGGGCAAAATTATTGTAAATCTAGCTGTGAGTAGAGAAGATGCCCGTTTTGTCTTTTCGGTGTACTTTTATACTCATTATGATTTTGTGCTGTTTTAGGAAAAGCCATGTAAATGTACAGTCGGAAAATAATTGGAAAATTCCGTCTCCAGTGTTCTCGGTGTGCGGTATTTTTGGTATTCGGTTCCTTTGCAGAAGGTCCTGTTCCTGTATTTACTAGCTGTCCCCTTCAGCAACTTTTCACGACTTTTGATTTTCCAAATTTATTTTTTTTGGAGTGAGAAAGGAGGGAAACGAGCAAAACGATGTGCTAAGGGAAAGGATTCTAGGATAAAATCAAACAAATCAAATTAACATGTTATAAAATAATAATGTTCGCACACGGAACGAGGGAGCGAAAGAGAGGATTCGACAGAATTTCCGGACCGATAAATTCGCAGAGTCAATTATATGCCAAGCTCATGTGTGAGACGAAGACGACCGTCATGGACGAGTGAGGGATATGTGTATCATCCGTTAGTAATTTATACCTCAGTTCTCTTTCCAACCGGCAAGCTTTGCTGCCTTTGTATGCTAAAATTGGTAAAATAATATCCACTAGAGGGGTAGATCCTTTTTGCTTTACTGGCTTTGCTGCCTTGGTCGATAGGGCCATAGGGCCAGATAAAACATCTCCGCGTGAATCAGGCAAGGACCACGATCGTTTCCGCCCCTAAGTGGTACAAAAATGTGCGGGGCAAAAACAAACGTACGCCGTAAGGAGACGAAGGAGAGAGAAAATCGGCAAAACGGGCACAACAGTCACACAAACACACCACACCCTCTCGTCAAACACGGAGAGATTCGAAAGAATAAAAAAGTACTATTTCAACAACCTGTATATGCATTGAAACAGTTGAACAACACAGAAGGTTAGCGTGTGTGCGCGTGTGATATGTGTGTGACCAGACCAGTGGTCCGATGCATCCGAAGAAATCTGAGAAGAAAGTGAGAACCACCAACACGAAAAAAAAAACGAACATTTCGACGGAGTGTTCTATTATTCTATTCGAATGTTTGCCTAATGAAGATTGCAGTTCCGAACCTTCACATCCTTCCACCAATTATCCGGATAGTGGTACTTTTGCAGCTCGATCCCACCCATCGGCACGGTGTAGTGGTGCCGGCCGAGTGGTCGCTTCGCTAGCGTACCCTGCAGCAGATTGACGGGGAAACACTCCAAGGACGGTGTCCAGTCGCAGTGCGGTGGCAGTAGTCGCCGCTTCCAGCCGATCCGTTTGTACATTCCTTGCTGCAAGTAGTTACCGTTCCGTAAGCTCTTGGTTTTGTTTTAGAGCCCCCCCCCCCCATATCTTACCGTTTCGTCCAGCTGGAATACGATCAGCTCCACGTACGGTGTCGCATGCCGTACGGTGGGCTCGTTGGCGAATATCCTGTAGATGCCGTCCGAGTGGAGATAGTGGATCCGTAGCTCGCTGCTGTAGAAGTTACGCAGGAAGCGGGCTTCCTCGTGCCGCATCAGCTCATCATTCAGCACGCAGAATTCGGCCTTCTCCCGCCACGGCAGCATCCTGGACATTCGTATCTGTCCCCAGAGTGTACCGTAGCAGAGGAAGTGCGTGAGACCGTGCTGTACCAGCAGCCGGTGCACTCTGGAAAGGGGAGAGGGACTCGTAAACCATCTTGGATCGCCCTGAAGCTTGCAGTAATACAACCTTTCGAACAGCTGCTCCAGCTCCTGCCGGTACAGTTCGGTCATGTTGCAGGTATGCTGAAAGCGATGAGCGTCGGTCGGATCTACCCGACCGAACAGGATCTGGCACCAGCGAATCGTGGTGTAGATAATGGTGCCAGCGCACACCAGCACCACCAACCGGTACAGCGAGAAGCGGAGCATGACGTCGGCCCTTTGCAAACTAATTTACGGAAGACGCAGCACTCAATAGATGCTTTTTATTATCACAGAATCGGGCAGGCCGTCACCACGTATCACAGTGGAGTCTAGGCTGAGGGAGCAAAGAATACAGACGCGACTCACAGGTAAGTGAATTTTCAACAGCTGACATTCTGCCGTGTGGTTCCGTGGATCATGCGCGTTGCCCTTGTTTATCTACCAAGCAACAACAACAAAAGCGCATATGTGTGTGTGTGTGTGTGTGTGAGTTTTACACTAATGCGGATAGAATGTGCTAACCTTAAAATTGTGATAGAAGCTCCACCAAAGAAATAGTCGAAGTATTTTTTTTTTATTTAAATTTGTTTATTTTCTGTCGTTTTTTCCCCTCGTTTAAAGTTATGACGAAACGATACATATGTCACCTTGTGTTACGCGCCTCTCTGTACCACTCTGTCTGTGTTGTGCTACATTATCTCCTCTGTTTTTTTTTGTTTCTTTTCGTTTCTTACTCATTTGTTTCTGTTTTGTGTGTTGTTTCTTTTTCCTACTGTTACTGTTTGCGTTTCTTTCTTTCTTTCTTTCTTTCTTTCTTCGGTGCGTATAGTTTTGTTTTAATGTTTTGCTAATTTTTGTTTTGTTTCGTTACGTTTACTTACTTACTGCAAAACCTCTAACCGTACCACCGTACATGGTTCATATTAAAATGTCCTAACACAATACACAAAATTGTTTCTTTATTTTGTTGGGAGGAAACAGAAAAACCTTTCTCATTTCTGTGTTTCGTTTTGTTCGCTTGATTTCTTTTCCTCTGTTCTGCTAGTTTTAAACAAATGCACTGGAACAATAAATATGTTTTCTGCTTGTTATATCCTCGTTTTGTTTTGCTTTGCATTTCCTTAGCTGTTTTCATTGAGTTACACCGGCCACTTTGACGCAACTTTCGGTTTCTTTTCTCCTTTCTTTCCTTTTTACTATTTTGCCTTTCTTCTGTTTCACTTACGCACTAGTTCCTTCTTCTGGACATTGCTTCTCTTTCCGGGTTCGGTTCGGCTCTTCCGCACTCCCGGTGTGTAGTGCCCACATACATTCTTGTTTTCTTTTTCCTCTTCTTCTCTTTCTTCTCCTTTTAGCTAACTTACACCTGCCCTGGGAGTAGTTTCTTAGCTTTTTTTTTCTCAGCTACCCACGTGCTCGTGCTTATCTTGGCCACGGGTCGCTTGCTCACCGGTACCTGTCTGCTGGCAATTTCGTTCGTTCGTGAGTAGTTTACTTTTTAAATATAAATATACTTTAACTAGTGGCATTCTGATGGCTATGGCCCGGTATGGATAAAAGTTTTTTATAACCATTGTTGTAACACACGGTGATGGACCGACGGAAAATACCAGCTTAAGGCTTATGTTTTGCTGTTTATGTTAGTTTATGTAATGTGTGTGTGTGTGTTTGCTGTGCTGTGTAGATGTGTGTGTTGTTGAGTTTGCATTACGATAACGTGGTTTTTGTTGTTGTTGTTGTTGTTGCTTTCGTTTAATTATTTTCACTACTTACGTTGAGTGTGGTTTACTCGGGGTGGAACTCGCGGGAAGGGTGGGAGAGAGGGTGGTGTGAGTGTTTAGTAAGAGTTGGTAATAAAAACTGGATTATGTATGCAATTTGATTTATTTGTTTGTGGTTGTTCGTTTGCTATGCTGGTTATAATCTTTCGCGTAAAAACTCTGTCGGCATCGGCTTACTACGGCTGCCATTGAGCGTAACGTGTGATAACCCTGTTCATTCTACGAATCCACCACCTCCCCGCCCCTCACTCCCCCTCGCTTTTTACCCCTGGTTCACGTGGTGAAAATTGAGCTTGGTGAACCGTGTGGGGCTCTGCTGCTGCTGCCGGGATGGGTCTGATGGACCCCCTGTGTGTGCATCCTACATTGGAAAAGTGGATTAATGTGGTCTGGTTTAAGTCGAACGCTAGCTGTGTCCTGGTCGGGTTGCCCGGCAACCCAGGCAACAGGTTAACCTAGAATATTTACAACTTCCCCGCGGTACGCTCGAACGCACAGTAGCGCGGCTATTGTGTTAAAGGGTTTCGGGTCCAGAAAGTAAATCGTTTTTTTTTCTTACTGGCAAACTAGCATTCTCCTTGCCTGGCCTCTGTCGCGCCATAAGCCATGTTCCACATGGTATCCGGTTTTTTGTTTTCTTCACAGCACTGCGCAAACAGAATCAGCGCTGAATTTGTTTGTTTCCTTTTTGTTTCGTCGCACGCTGTGTAATGTGTTGTGTAAGATATTACATTCCTATATAAAAAATTTATATTTATTTAGAATTTTTCTTGTGTTTTTCCTTGCCCTCCCTTTTCATTTCTGGTTTTGCTTTCCTTTCATTTATATATATATAATTTTTTTTCTTTATATATATTTGCTTGTATATATAATAATAATAATATTTTCTCTACAGTTTGTTTGTGTGTGTGTTTCCTCATACTTGTTTTGCTTTTATATGTATATAATTATTTTCTTCTCTGAACTGTTGTTGAATGGTTTTTGTTTGCTTCTTCTCTTCCTCTCTCTCGCTCTCTCTCTTCAGAAACATCTCAGTGCTACAGAGTTCGCGTTTTGTTTGTTTGTGTGGTTTAGCATTCTACTACTTACTATTTACGCCATTTACCACGTACACTTCTTCCACTTTTTTCTCTTCTTTTTTTCACCCTTCTTCGCTTTGTTTTTTGCTACTATTAGAGTACAGTGAGTATTTAACACATACTTACACATTGTTTGCTTTTTATTCATTGTTTTCTTTTTCTGCCTTTTGCTTTCGTCACTACAATTGTGTTGTGTTGCTGTTTTGTTAGTTTTGGTATGGGTTTTTTGTTGTTGTTGCAAATTTTGCTTCTACATCATAACATTCAAACTTATGCTTTCGCTATCGCTCTTGCTAGTCTCTGAGCTATCTGTTTGGGGGTTTTGTTTTTGTTGGGTTCTCCTTACGCACACAGATCAATCACATGTTTTGTGGGTTTTTTGTTTATCTTGCTTTTGATTGGTAGCCTTTTCTGTTTTCCTACTATTTGTTCTATTATTTGGGAAAGCAGAGAGGAGGACGAGTGTCGGATAGAAATATAAAAGAAGGCAGGAAGGACCAAAAACGAAGAGTGAGTGGAGCAAAAGAAAAGGAAGTGTTTGAGAGTTAATAATAAAATAAATCCAAAATGACTCTATTGGTAAGCGTAAGTTTCAGTGCCTGTTCAGCGATAACCCTTCTTTAAGCGTTGCTTGCTTGCTTCCTACACCTCTGCTTCGCTAGAGATAGTTAAGGGTTATAATGTTGGAAGAACGGAAGTCTATTCTAAGCAAAGAGCCATTGGAGCCTTTGGAAATAGTGCCACTTCGTATATAAGGTAACAAAGGTGGCAACGGACGGCCACTACGCTTCCTAGTAGTCGACTTCCGCTAGTAGTATCGGTATGCTTAGGTATCAGTATCGGTAGTAGTAGTGGTAGTAGTTGATGCTGTTGTGCTGCTTTCCTTTTCGCTTTCGTTTTGGAGTTTTTAGGGATGGTCCAGCAGTTCGGCACCCTTAGCACATGTTTTACGCTACTACACCTTTCCACACTTTTGCAAGTGGTTGGTTTTTAACTTGTTCTTCTTTTGGGTTCGCTCAAAAGAAACAGATCAAACATTTGGACTACTAACATGTATTCGAATTTCATAAGTGCGCTCACGTGTGTGTGTGTGTTTTTTGTAATTAGTTAATTTTTAGTGTTTTTTCCATATTTATATAGCTTTTTTTTGGGTTTTTATTTTCGTTTTTCTTTCGCCTTTTGTTTCCTCGTTTGGTACTGTCTTGGTATTACTTTCTACCTTACTATAACGTTTTGTTGCTTCTTCCCCTTTTTTCGTTTCGTAGTGCTTTTCTTTCTACACAATTTCCTTCGTTTTTTACAAAGCTCAAACTTCGTTCGCCCTTTCTCGGTTTTCTGGTTGTTGTTTGGTTTCAGGTTTTAAAATCGCTTCTTATCGTGAGGGAAAATTGTCGTATTGGTAATGCCTATAAGAGAGAGAGACAGAGTGTGTGTGTGTGAGGTGCTGTCCTGTATGTGGAAACGGGTAAGGAAAGTAGTTACCTAGATACGTTTTTGCCTTGTGGTCTACTTACAAACCTTGCTGAACATGTTTGCTGTTTGGTTCGCTTAAATTGCTCACTACTTTCGCGCGCGTCTTTCGTACAGCAGGAATAAGATAGCAAACATTCCTCTAAAGGGCTCTTTTTTTGTTGTTGGTTGTAACATAGTGTTTGTGTGTCGGATTCGCTACCATATAATTGAGCAGTTCTTTCAGCGCGGCAAACCCCCGTCCAAAGATTTCCCGCTTAAGTGTTTCTGTGTGTGTGTGTGTGTGAAAAGACACATAATCTACAGCGATATTTGACGAGTAAATATCCTTCCCGCTTAATTACCTAGCTCCCAATTTACTTACTTGTTACGCTTCAATTAATAAGTCCTAGTTTTTGCTTTTTTTTAGTTTGCTCCTTATGTCTCTCCCATTGACTGGATGCTGTGGTTGTGTGTGTGTGTGTTGGTTTACATGTGTTACAAACTACGATAAGAATGTTGCTCTACAATTAGAAGCACGATTGGCAAGAGCACGAACGTTGGTTGGGTTTTTTCTTCTCCTCTAAGAACTCGGTTTTAAAATTATCATTATTGTTTTTGGAAGTAAAACAAACAAAACAAACAAGTGTTTCAACTCAACCGCAACGCGTGATAAGTGGTAGTAGTAGTGGGCTCAGTAGTGCTGAACGGAACCAAGTCGTCCAAGACTTTTGAGTTGCCCGTGGCGTAGTGTGAGTTAGCAAAAGTACACCCCACTTACGCCACTTAAGGTTTCTAAACACGATCAACAATGGTTTTTGCTTTTGTTTACTGCTACTGAGAAAAATAGTAACTGGTATCCTTAATGTTCTTAGCTCCCCTTTTTATGTTTTTTTTCTGGCTTTTTGTTTGCTATATTATATAAATTTAGAATTTTAAATACTCTTCCGCGAGAGCCGTGTTTTTGTTTTTTTGCTTTCGTGCGCAACTGTCATGGGCCGCCGAAGGGCCTCTGCCGTGACGAAGTTTCGTTCTGTGGTGTGTGCTGTTTGCCTCGACCAGCAGTGTTTTGTCTAAGAGCTGCTGGGAACTTCTACTATGTTTAGTGCTTTTGCTTATGCTGCTAGGTTGCCCCTTAACCGTAAAGTTCCTGTGTGTGTCCCTTGAACCTCAACCTAGACTCAACCTACTTCTAACCCATGCTTGCGTGGAGTGGAAGTTCTGGAACATTATTTGGTTTAGTCTGTCTCATTGTGTGTGTGTGTATGTGTTTTAATGTCTTAATCGACTACTCCAATTCGCATATAACCGCCATCGAGCTGGTTGTGTTTCCTTACGCTAGTTTTCTTTAATTTGCATGGCATTGCTGCACACTAACGAGCGATGGTTGTATAGGTGATGTCGGTTGGAAAAAATGGCCGGTGCAGGTGCGAAAGAGTCTTCGTTATGTGTCCTCTCTAAACCTCAAGGAATTGGTTTTGAAGTAGGATGCAAGTGCAATTAGGAGAGAGAGAGCGAGCGAGAGTGGTAAGGATAGTAAAGTAGTGCAAGGAATCGAACGGTGCCGAACGTGGGAACGAGTCTGTGTGAGGTCTGTGATTGTATCAGTACAAAAAAAAGCTCAACAAAAAAAACCCTCTATAACACAAAAAATGAGCATGAAATCCTTCAAGCTGGTGATATATCTCATAAGCTGCCGGTCGCGTTTGCTTGCAAAGAAGAAACAAAAGCCTTTTACGCCTTTCAGATGATCAGTGAAAACAACGAACAACAACGGTGGAAGTAGCTTTAGTATGAAAAAAACAATCTATTTTCCTTTCCAATCAATCTGACAGTTTTTTTTTTGGTTTGTTTTTTGTTTTTGTTTTATGCAGTTACGACGTTTTTGTTTTTCTTTGCTTGTTTTGTTTTGCTGCTTCTTGTTTTTTGTTTTGTTACTTTGCAATACTTTGGTTACAACGAGTTTTTCTTCTTACTAATTGTGTGTATAAATGTGTATCATTTTGCGCAATTTGTTTGTTGGTTGCTTTCCGTCGTTTTCGTGTGTTTCTGTGTTATATGTTGTGTGTGTGTGTGGCTGTTTCTGTTCTGTTTTCTGTTTATCATTCTACGCATTCAAAGAGCAAGTAATGCTAGTAATGGCGGGCATGGCGGAGTTTAGGTAAAGTTCGTTTACCCTCCGCTCCTACTATCTCCCTGTCCCTGTCTGCCATCAATCCACAGGCCAAACAACCGAAGCATTGGTAGTTAGTAGTTAGTAGTGGTAGTAGTACAGTTGTGTGTATGTGTTTTCTGTGCTGCTTGCTTGTGTTACTGTGTGTGTGTGTGTGTGTCTGTTTTATGTCATTCCTTTCCATTTCGCTGTGTTTTCCTTTCGGTTTTTTTTCCGCTGTTTCCACCCAGGCAAAACCCTTCCAAAACATCCATGCCCAGCATGCTCGCTTTCCTGTTTGCTTCTGTTTGAACGGGTTAAGTGAATTGGTATCGGTGCCGAATAGTCAATGTCTACGTATGTATTTAATTAGTTAATTAGAGTGTTTCTTTCTCATTTTTTGGGACTTTTTTTTTGTTTGTTCTTTTTCCCCACCTTCCACTCCCACTTGCTTGTGTTCGCTTGGTTTTCGTCGTTTTGTTGGTAGTAGGTTTTGCTTCGCATCTTTCCTTCTTCTTTGTTTTCTCTCTCTGTGTTTTATGTTCGTTCGCATCTAACAAACCCCTATAGGAGATAGAATAACTATAAAATTTCGGAAACAACAACTTTTTTTTTTGCTTTGTAATCACGAGTTTTCCTCTCTTTTGCTCCTTAACCATGGTTTTCTTGTGTATGTGTGTGTGTGTGTTTTTGCTTTGCATTTGAACTACTTTGTGTATTTTTTTACGTGTATGTGTGTTTGTTGTGTGGTATGTGTGTACGAAAGAGAGAGAGAGAGAGAGATAGAGGGTATGCTGTCTTCGTGTGTGTGTGTGTGGGGAATGTGCCGCTGTTATGAGTGATCTCGAGTGCTTCTGCTAGTGAGGCTGTGAGGTTTAGTACACCGACGATCCTTTGAATCGATCGAACGAGTGATCGTGGACTCATCTAAAGTAATCGGTCGTAAAGCTTCTCTATCGCGTTTCTCTAGTATGCATTTTAACAGTTGGGAAAACTGAACGTGGGGGGGGGGGAAGGGGTTGAAAACCTAGTGCAGGGAAGCGTGAGAAGCTTGGTGAAGAGAACGGGTGAAGGGTGTTTTTTAGTACATCTTAAGTAACGTTCGTAAATTGTCGTTAAATTGCTAGCTGGTCACATAATTTGGCAAAAAGGTATTCGCTACTCGTTTGTGCTGCTTATGTATCGTACTTCTCTGTGTGTGTGTGTTTGTGTGTAGTTTTTAATTCTTCAATTAAACATTATCCTTTTCTTAAGATGTTTTTTTGTTTTCGTTAAGTTCTGGAAGCATTTCTCGGTCCCTCGGGGACGTGGGTACGATCTATCGTAACCCAACCGATGTGTGTTTGTGTATCTGTCTGAGTGTGTGTGTTTAAATGTATGTGACAGAGCATTGATGAACACGTTCGGGAGGTCGAAACTGGCGCACCTACGTCCGTTCGTTCGTATTGGAAAGGTAAGGGATTTCTCTTCTTTTGCTTGGCAGTAATGGCATCGATATCCCTCATCTCTACGTTGGTGCGAATCGCGTTAAGCCACTGCCCCCGATCTATTTACTAATATACGAAGAAAACACAAAACTAAGATACAGCTCTTAACTCCTAAAGAATTTAAATCATTCCGCGTCAAAAGTGCAACCGAAAATGGGGGAGATTTTTCCCAACAGAAAAAGTACGTGGATGCAATGAATGTGATACGGGAAGTAGTAGTTTGTGTGTGTGTGTGTGTGTGTTTGCTCGTTCTGGTAGCAGTAGTAGTTAGTTAGTAGTTAGTACTAGTAGTAATTAGTAGTTAGTAATTGGTAAGTGGTAAGTAAGTGCTCTTAAAAAGGGGGCGCGCGCACACACACACACCGCGAGAGCATGAGATCCTTCAGCCTGTGCTACACCCGTGTGAGTGTGTGGTTCCTGCTGGACAACGGTGTGTACTAAGGGTGCAGTTGAGGGTGACGGTCGGAAAAAGGTTGCTCAAGAAGGGTGCTCTGGATGGATCGTTTGGAGTGAAGATGTTCCTACGTTGGTTATGCGAGTACGCGAATTCCCGGACAGGGTTCATCGGTAGAAAAAATCGGGGACCGAAAAAGTGGGTGATACTGTGATACTAAAAAACATGTCCAGAGAGCCAGAGAGCTATCAAGAGCTTGGATGCTTACTCTTGCACCCCGGGGTGAAAGATTACTGATCTGGACCACCATCATTGAATTGGGAGTTCAAAGTTACGGGGGGTGGTCAATCGTGATGGGCTTGCGATCCTCTGGCGATTTTGGTGCGAAGCCGAGAGCTCTTTCCACTGTTCGCGTTCGTTTTGTTGGTGGTTGTGTAGGAAAGATTCTTCAATAATTGAGTTGTGATACTTCGCGCGCTCTCTCTCGATTCTCTGTGTGTATTAGATAAGCTTTGCTGCTAGTGTGACTGTGGTGAATGTTTGAGTGTGACTGTATGTGTGTGTGTGTAGTATTCGTTAGCCATTCAATGTGGACTTGGTATCTCTAGTTTTGAACGATAAAATCTAGCGTTTGTTTTTCCTTGCTTTGTTTGCTGCTGCTGCTGCTTGTTTGCTTGTTGTGCTCTGCCGTTAATTAATACTTTGCTGTGCGCTTCTACGTACGCGCACCGGGAACTAGCTGAGCCCACCGCGCATACCGGGTATGCAACGAACTTCCTTTCTCTCTCTCCCTCTCTCTCCATTTGATACATTTCGACGCGAGTTTTCGCTACTCCTGTGTTATTATATGTATATATATCAAATCCTGTCGCCCTTTTCTTGTGTTACTTGCGTTTGACCTGTTTGAGCTGTCAATTCATCGCTGGCACTGCGCTTGTGCGTGAGTTTCTTCCAGTTGCTTTTGACTACGTTTTAATTTCACGTCGAGTTTTTTCCACCCTCTTCGGCTGCTGCTTCCCCTTTTTAGTTTAATGTTTAGTTTGCTTGCTCTTGCTTTTTCTTCGTCTCTCTTGGTGTATAAGTATAAAAATCGAACCAAAGCAGTAAATAGGTACAAATGGGGAGGAGGGAGGGGGCTGGTGATTTGCACGGGAAGGTGCTAATTGCGGACCGATCGTCCTGGGTTTGTTTTTCTTCGGTAGGGAGTGCGGGAGGATAGGAGTAACGGACCGGGGGAAGGAGGAGGCAGATGAGTGGGAATCGAATGAGCTGTGTTTTCTTCGTCTTTTTTTTTGCTAATTTTCTTTCTCTTTTTTTCTCCCTCTCTCTCTCTCTCTCGAGCTATCCTCACACGCCATCTGTCTGACTGGTGTGGTACGTCTGCCACGAATCGCGCATCCCTAAACCCCTAAGTACGGTTCTACTCTGTCTTTCGCCGACGATTGCGCTGGGTGCAGGGTTCGCTGCAGGGACGTCGTTCGCTGCGTCGCTTCCTCCATTCAACCTGGGCCGGGTTTCGGGTGTCTGTGGAAGGCGCCTGACTTTTTTCTGCTTTCGCTCGCGGGTATCACGGAACGGATTTACTTCTCCTCGCCCAGCAGCACCAGATCGTCGGCGACGACATCGCTGACGTGCAGGTAGATGATCCAGTACATGAGATTGAAGCAGACGAAGCACACCGGGAACACGATGCGGGAGTACTTGTCGATATCTGACGGTGTGATGCCGAGCAGCTTGTTGATATCCTGCCACGAGCGAGAGCGAGAGAGAGCGAGAGAGATATCCACAAATAAATACTTCTCCAAGTCCTTCACGTTCCCTCCGGGCTCACTTACCTTGCCGGGGTGTATCAGATGCTGGGGTGCTGCCGATTCCTCATCCGGTCCGCCACCACCACCGCCGGGCGGTCCTCCAGGAGGCGGTCCGCCACCACCGCCCGGCTGCCCCCCACCACGTCCACCGTTGATCGTGTTCTCGAGCGTGCCGCCCTTCGAGTGAGCTTTCGGGTCGTGCACCTTGAACCGCACCTCCTGGAACAGTGGGCCAACGATGGAGCAACCGCGCGAACCCATGTTCGGCGGCACATTCTGCATCGTGCCGCTCCGGCTGCCCATCTGCTGCTTTGGCGTGTGCTGGTGCGTGTGGCTGTGCCCGTGACCATGGCCGTGGCTGTGGTCGCTCGCCACCGGGGGCGGTGGTGGTGGATGGTTGGCGTCCGCTTGCTGCTGCTTCTTCTGTTCCGCTATTTTCTGTATTGCCATGAAGCGCTGCTTGCGCATCTGTATCCGCTTAGCCATGTAACCGACCGTGGCGTATTCTGCGCAGGTGGCGAAGGTCGAAAAGAGAGAGAGAAACGATATCAGTACGCGCCGGGCAGTGGTGCGCTGAACGACACGAACAATACAGCTCTAGGCGTACGATTAACATTGTCACGACGATAGAAAAGAAAAACAGAAAACTCGTTACAGAAAAGCATCACAAGTGGGTAAGAGCAACAGAAGCGCAAGAAGAAAACAAACCAAACAAACGACACGCGCGATAAAGATACACACAGACACGCATACAAAAAACACAAAAGAAAGACGTAAAACAATAAAACATTGTTCAAACAAAATGGTAATAAAAACGAAACAAAAAAAGAAGAAAAACAAGTCATTTCCAACGGAAAATAAAAAAAAGAAACAGCTCTATACTTAACAAACACGACAGTAGTAACAGCAGTTAAAATGGCCATTAAGTAGTAATTGCTTTTGAAGAGACGGAGACGGTACACGTGAGACTGTGTTTGCTTGAACTGGTTGCGGACACACATACACACGCGCACGCGTGAGGGACAAAAACACTCTAGACACACACACACACGCGCGGGAAGTTGTGGTGGTGGTGCAATGAAAAACACGCGGGTGTGTGATGCGCTCGTGAAAATCCATTTCGATCCGACGATGTCCGACCCATTGTTCCCCCACCCTGGGTGGGTGACTGCGCGGTGGGTGAAGGGCGGGGCTGGGGCGGGGGGGCGGCGGTGGACATATAGTGTTTGTACGTGGGGTGAAGTAGAGCTAGAACTAACCGAGAGAAAGATGGGAA